>NW_020175684.1:6702370-6713750 GCF_003031525.2 Neophocaena asiaeorientalis asiaeorientalis | reverse complement strand
TGGCACATATATACAATGGAATATTACTCAGCCATAAAAAGAAACGAAATTGAGCTATTTGTAATGAGGTGGATGGACCTAGAGTCTGTCATAGAGAGTGAAGTAAGTCAGAAAGAGAAAGACAAATACCGTATGCTAACACATATATATGGAATTTAAAATAAAAAAAAAATTGTCTTGAAGAACCTGGGGTAAGACAGGAATAAAGACACAGACCTACTAGAGAATGGACTTGAGTATATTGGGAGGGGGAAGGATAAGCTGTGACAAAGCAAGAGAGTGGCATGCACATATATACACTACCAAACTTAAAATAGATAGCTAGTGGGAAGCAGCCTCATAGCACAGGGAGATCAGCTCGGTCGTCTGTGTCCACCTAGAGGGGTGGGATATGGAGGGTGGGAGGGAGGGAAACGCAAGAGGGAAGAGTTATGGGGACATATATATATATGTATAACTGATTCACTTTGTTATAAAGCAGAAACTAACACACCATTGTAAAGCAATTATACTCCAATAAAGATGTAAAAAAAAAAAGAAAGGGTATCATTGAGACTTGCAGTTAATTAAAGGTATTTAAGGTAGTAGATAGTTTTTCTCTTCTAAGATACTGGAAATTTCCTTTTTAGAGCTATTTAAATAAGTTAATCATTGCCTCAGATTCCACTGGGCACTTCATGCTTGCTTTGCAGGTCTTCTCTGTTGAATGTCTCTTTCTAACAGCCTCAGGCAAAGCTCAAGGCAGCCTTAAAGGGGATTCTGCCTACTTTATAAAATCCTCCTTGTTCCCAGGAAACCACTGTTTAATTTCAGTCAGTCCCCACGGGGAGTGGGACATATTTGCACAAAAAGCGTGATAGGAGGATGAACACTTTTATTGGTTTCACATAATCATATCTCTTTTTTAAAAATTATCTCCTCTTAGGTGACTATCTCAGGCTAAAGCCACCCATATCCCTCTTTCCTTCTAAAAAGACTTTAAATAATAAAGCTACTCAAGTACTCATCACCTGTGACATAAAAATGTGCTGTAGGTAGGGAAAAACATCCAAGTTTTATTTTTATTTCAACAGGATACTAATAGCCTCGGACCTTTCCATTTTCTTCTTATTTTTTTTTTCCCTTTCTAGTTTAAGTATTGCAGGATAAATCCGAAAGTATAAATACATACTCAAAACTATTCCATTTATAAAAGTGTATTTTTCAATGGGAAAATAAAAGCCAAAGTCATTGATTTAATTTGACAGTCAGTTTCTCACCTAAAAGTGTATTTTTGTACTTACCTTTAACTCCCTGGAAGTGAGAAGCAAGAGATTAGGTATAGAATTGAGGAAGTTATCAAATAAGCTACACCAGCAAGATCAGGAGAAAAATAAAAAAAGTGTGTAGAAAGTGCTGAGCACAAGCCTATCAGAGTGTAAAAGGAAATAGCAATACCGAATCTATGCATATTCTGTCTTCTAGACTTTTCCATCTGGATTAGAGCTAGAATTTTAGACTCACAATGTGCAAATTCTTACTCATGTTACATTCTTTCCCTCTTCCTCTCAATCCTGCAATCTGACTTGCCCTTTATACGGTGTTTCTTTCCTACTTTCCTAAATTAACAGCCCCATTATCTGCTTAGCCATCTCAGAAATTACAGAGGTTGTCTCCCATCATTTCTCTGGCCCACATCTTGGAGTATCATTCATAACCATCACACTACTTTATCGGGTCAAGTATATCCATCTCTTCCACACTACTGGCTCTGTCCAATTTTCTATTTAGATGCTCATAAACTCTTCATTGTGCTATATAACATAGCTTCTGGCCACCAGCATCTTTTTTATCTGCTACTGCTATGAGGATTATTTTCTAAGACTGAAGCTGTACACAGTCAAGCTGCTGAGTTAACAAACTGTTTCCTGGATTCTATAGCATAAAACTTTAATACACTTTCTCATAGTCATAACAAATCCCCGTAAAACTGACAACTGTTAATTCTCATTTCTAAAATTCACATTCCTTTGAATCTTACAATGCTGCATCCATCTTTATGTGTCATTATTTGTGAACTGCTTTCACTACTCTAATTGCTCTTTGCTAATATCAGCTATATCCCTGTCGCCTAAATGGGATTTGTTCCAGTAAAAATTAGAAAAAAAGAAAATGTGATTTCCTTTCTCATTTGGTGGGGGAAATCTCTTATATATTTGCCATTTTTAAAAAAAAAATTAAAGAAACCCCCAAATATGAAGTAGTATACATAACATTAATTCTTTCCTCCAAATAGGAAAATATCCTCCCTGTCAGTAATATGTTTGTACCATGGCACTAAATCTTTTCTAGCAACATCTTTATGAGTGAACAATTAGATATTTAAAGATACCACACTACCTTTTTTATCCAAGGAATATATTGGTGATCACAGCTTTTGGTAACCAGATTTTCTAATATGTACTTCCAACTAAAAGTGAAGAAACTTAATTAGTCTTTATAGCCTTAACATAAATAAATTCCTTTAGCTGTTTTAGATATTAAAATGATTGCAGAGGGCCTCCAAGACCTCCTTTTTTTTTTTTTTTTGCCGTACGCGGGCCTCTCACTGTTGCCGCCTCTCCCGTTGCGGATAACAGGCTCCGGACGTGCAGGCTCAGTGGCCGTGGCTCACGGGCCCAGCCGCTCCACGGCATGTGGGATCTTCCCGGACCGGGGCATGAACCTGTGTCCCCTGCATCGGCAGGCGGACTCTCAACCACTGCGCCACCAGGGAAGCCCTAGTTACAATTTGTAACCATAAAAAGTTACAAATTTTTTTTTGTTGTGTGAGAACTTTTAAGATTTGCTCTCTTAGCAACTTTCAAATATGTACTACAATGTCATTGACTATAGTCACCATACTGTGCATTACATCCCCATTATGTTTTTTATTTTACAACTGGAAACTTGTACTTCCTGATCCCCTTTACTCATTTTTTCCCACTCCCCTATTCCCCTCCCCTCTGGCAACCACCAGTCTGTTCTTTGGATCTATGAGTTTTGTTTTGTGTTGTTATTTTGTTTTTTAGATTCTACATATAAGTGAACTCATATGGTATTTATCTTTCTCTGTCTAACTTATTTCACTTAGAATAATATCCTCAAGGTCCATCCATGGCAAGGTTTCATTCTTTTTTACGACTGAGTAGAATCCCATTGTGTACATATACTATTAGACTGTTTCTGTATCCTGGCTCTTGTAAATAATGCTGCAGTGAACATGAGGATGCATATATCCTTTTGAATCAGTGTTTTTTTTTTTTCCCCCCTTTGGATAAATACCCAGAAGTGGAATTGTTGGATCATATGCTAATTATATTTTTAAGTTTTTGAGGAATCTTAATTTTGTTTTCCATAGTGGCTGCAGCAATTTGCATTCCCACCAGTTCACGAGGGTCCCTTTTTCTCCACATCCTTGCCAACACGTGTTATTTCTTGTCTTTTTGATAACAGCATTTCTGACAGGTGTGAGGTCTGACACTCTTTACCAGAAGGCTTTCTCCACCACCTCTCCCTACCCTTTGCTGAACATCACATTCTTAAGTATTCTAAGGAGCTGATGGTGGCACCTTCTCAATAGGTTTTGATGGTTGCTGCTGCTGCTATTGTTCAACTTTCTTCACTTAGTTTCAACCTATTTTATTTTGAAGTGATTATTCTTATTTCTTACAAGTATTCCCTTTACCATTTGGGCTATATTTCTCTAGTTTACCAAACTCTCCTGAAGTATTTTACTAAATCCAGTGATCATTTCTCCTTGACTAAAACTCCAAAGTATTAAGTTTATCACTTGACGCACATGTAATTGCCAAGGTCTTTTCCCTGCCATCCTCATTCCAGCCTTCCTGGCTTCTGAACACTTTTGTTCATTGTCATAGGAACCGTGTCTCTCATATTCCATTTGTGTTACTTTTGTACTTGAAATATTCCCTGACCTGAGACAGGTCAATCTTCTATTGTCTACTCCAAACCTGACTGACTGTTTAAGATACAAACCAAGTTTTATCTCCTTTGAACTCTTTCAAGGACTCCAGAGACATCTTTATTTTTTTATTTGCATAAATAGAAATTTAATACTCTATGCTATAATATTCCAATTATATAAATAGATAGGGGCTGAATTGTGTCTCCACACAATTAATATCCCACTACCTCAGGATGGGGCTGTATTTGAAATAGAACCTCAAAAGAGATAATTAAGGTTAAATGAGATCATATGAAAGGACCTTAATCCAATCTGACTGATAACTACAAAAAGAGGAGATTTGGACACACAAAGAGACACCAGGGGCATGTGTGTAGAGAGATCCAGCAAAAGGGTGGTTATATGAAAGCCAAGAAGATTCCTCAGGAGAAACCAGCATTTCTGGCACCTTGGTTTTGGACTTTCAACCTCCAGAATTGTGAGAAAATAAATTTGTGTTGTTTAAGTCACCCAGACTGGCAGCCTTCATAAATTAATACATACACAAATACAAACTTAGCTGTAAAAATACATGAGATAATAATTCAATTTTATATACATCAAATTAATTGGATATAAGTATTCTACGATAAATCAGAAAAAAAAGACAGGTGAATGTTAAACCTGGTTATTATTACGTTTTCTGTGAGCCACTGGGTTGCTTCTACCAACATTTGTATCAAGACTATGTAATTGAAATAAATTCTGAATTCATTACTTTAAAACCCTGGTCAGTGCAGGGACTAATGGAAACTGTAAGCTATTGATTTATGTAGAATGATTGCAAGTGTTCTTAGATTAGTAATGTTTATTGAAGAAAAAGAATAAAGAAAAAGTTTATTGAAAAGGAAAATTAATACGTTTCCCTCAAATCACTTTAAGTTACACAAAGAATATGAAAGTCAGGCTAATATACATGGTCTTGAATCTCAAACATGCCACATTTACTTTGCAAGAAAGTGGGAAAGTAGCTTGACCTCTGGACTATAATGGACTGGAGTATCTCTTTATTTATTAATAAAGAAAAATTTTAATATTTCACAGGCTGTTGATAGGATTACATGTATATATCATCACCTAATAGAGTTTTTAGCATATGCAAGCAATCATCATCTCATTTAGAAAACTGTAAATAATTGGATTGAGATGAGTCACTGGTTGTTGGCCTGAGAAAGACTGCAAGGCAGCTTGAAGGTGAGGGAACTTTGTCCTTAAATACCTAGTCAAAGTGAGATAAATAAGGAAAATGTGAAGATACATAAGAAAGGTTCAAAACTATGTATACTTATGATCCACCATATCTCTTATCTCTCTTTTGACACATTTGTCTATTCAGCTGTTTCTTATTAGGTATTAGCGATACTTCTTTTGTTCCTATGTTATTACCTTGAACTTTTCACAGACTTCAGTGAGGAAGAATACTTTAGAAGTTTAAAAAAATCCATAACACTACAAGTGATAGAGTCAACATTTAAATGGGCTGTATGTGTCTGAGGGTGAATATATTTTGTAGGAAGAGGGAAAGTCATCAGAGTTAAGTAGAAATGAAATGAGTTTAGTTAATTGGAAAAATTAGGAGAAATTATGTCAGCTATTGATATAATGAAGAGAAAGAGATGTACCAAGGGGGAGAGAGAAAAGGAAAAGAGAAAGAGGGAGAGGTTGAGATAGAGAGAGAGAGAGAGGAAAATACAAGCAGAATTATGGAAAATTTTCATTCTCATTCTTTTGACAACCAGAGGGAGAAAAGTTAAGAACACAAGGGAAATTAACATAACAAAGCTATAGAGTCACCAAAGACTGGAGCTGTGCCAATAGTACTCCCAGTTTCTCTGGAGGTGGGGCCCTCACGTTAAGGTGATTATGGTGAACAAGAAAAATAAATGTAAATAGAATAAGCAATAGGCAGAGGGCATGCCAAAGTGACTTAATGAGCTGCCATTTGGAGAAAGTCCTGAGGAGTGTCTGGACAGGCCAGTGCCATGAACAAGATGAACTCATGAGAGAGAAAACTTGACTTATGTATAGAAAGGTTGCTGTGTGTTTGAGAGCCGAATGTTTCTCTCCGTGGCTCACACTCAAGTTGGTGTAATTTATCAATCATGTTGTTGCATATTCCCTTGGTTTCTTCCATCTCCCAGCACCATGGCCTGCGAGTAATGATCAATTACTAAATGGTAGAATTTCCTTCTCCTGGGCATCTGGACTAAGAAGTTTGGAGCGCTGGTGGCAGTGCAGCCCTCATAGCTCACCTTGATCCCCTTGTCTTCACTCTTGCCCAGAAGACTAGTGCTTACCTATATATAACCAGAGAGGCAACGGAGTTGATATTCCCATAATGATTTGCATTAGGTATACTCAGGGAATGACATCATTTGAAAGAAAAATAATTGTAGAGAGAATGATAGTTTTTTAACATGGAAAATGAATATTCAGGTCAGTGTAATCACTTCGTATGTCAACATGTCATATCTATGGTGTTGCATAATGACTGTCCTGCAAACAGAAATAATGAAATACTTACATCAATGAATCTCTAGAAATAGATATGCCAATCCAGGCAGGTAAGTTTCTTGTGTTAACTGACAAATTAATATGGGATTCTAGGCTTTCTAAAGTGTGTATAATATTATAAAATCAAAATATGATACCTCTGGCTAACATGGAATAGAATGAGATATTACGAGACACTAGTAGCAGGTTAAGGGTCTTCACACGGAGTACTCGGATATGGATGGAAAATTCTTTTGAAATCTGGTACCCTTTCTACCCTTAGATACCCAGCCTTCTTGGAGACATATTATATTGTCTTATTAATTCTGTAAAAGCCCAAGTCAAACCACCTCTATCCAGCATTGAACACTCTACAACATCACATAAAATTTAAACTAAAATAAGTTGAGATGTTTGGGGATTTGGAGAATCTTTGGAACAATTCGATAGAACGAAAATTAGCCCAATATACAATAAGAAAACTCACTTTACATTATTTTAGTAAAAAGGCTGAAAAAAGCAGATGAACACAAAGAAATAGATTGGAATTATTTGCCCAAAATCAAGCAACTGTTTTCCCTGGTGCAAAGTGAAAAACTTTCCAGTTACACATCATATTTTACCCGCACATGGTGGCTGTCCCTGCTTTGCTTCTGAGTATGCAAAATGATTGTAGGGGGCAGCATCCTCACAAAGCCAGTTTTCAGACATGGATTCAGGATACATTTCATTCATGCCCTTGATTTGCCACTGTCTGGAGCTCCCTGACTAAGAGAACTTAAGCAACATTAGTTACTTCCCCTTGGGGTTCCCACCATCTCTTCATATTCCTTAAAAGACAATTGTATTGTGTGCAGTTCATATGATTAACTTCATCAATATTTATGAAAGTGATTACTACTTATAAAGCTTAAACCTAGTCTAGATTCATGAAAGTAAAGCATTGTGAGAATAACTATTTAAATGAACTAATATAAGCCTTAATAAAAATGTAACTGAGTTTTTTCTTGTTTCTTTTTTTTGTTTGTTTTGTTTTGTTTTCTTTTGTATCTAGTAAGTATGGTGCGCCTAAAAACATTTTCCAAAATAGCATAGATTTGCAAACAAAACATATTTTCTTGGCTGAATGTTCAACCCTATAAGATTTTCACATTTATGTAAGTTGTTCCATCTGTTCCAGTTTTGATTACTGTGCTTCACATGCAGAGAGAGGAATACTTTTTTTCTGATATTTCATCTTAAGGGCTTTGCATATCATTTCATTTCTATTTTTCCTTTTCTTTTTAGACAAAAGGCACTTGCCAAGGTCAAGGCATGTTTCTCTAAAGGTGGATATTGAGGGGAATGTGTAAACAAATGGTAGAGGAAATAAGATAATTGCTTATTTTATTCCCTTGACTAAGTTAACCCCAAGTCATTACAACCACTTGCCCCCTGTTTCTATCATTGCCACTTGTCTCCCTCCTGCCTTCTTCCTCTTCTTTCCATTGTTTGAATGGATATTCATAAGCTTCAGAAAATTAATCACACGGAACTGTTTTTAACGTGAATCTGCCCTGAGAAGACTTTCAAACAATTAGCCTCTTTGCACATGTTCAAAGATGTAATACATATTGCCGAGATTGTAAAGTCTCCAGATTCCTTGCTTCCTGTCATTGAGCTAGATTAACCTAGTCTTTCAAGATTTTATTTCAATTGCTGTTGAGAACATAGACAGAAGATGGCACTGTTTACTCATTATTAAAAAGGTCAGCAACCACTTTAAAGAAAAAAACAATGCTTCCCTGCTAGGAAAACATATAGTATTATTAGAAATCAGACTACATATATAATGAACATAATTTTTGAACATTACGATAAGAAATATACATTTAAAATTAAACAGGTAAACTAAACCGTGGAAAACAGTCTTACTGTGCCCTGAATTTTCAGAAATAGCTCATTTCAAATGGAATGCAACTGTAGTCACATGCACTGTAAGGATTGACCAGGGACCTGGGTTCGAGTCCCATTACAAACCATACATTACCATTGGTTGTGTAACTACCATTACAAACCATAAGACCTTGGACAAGTTGCTTAAGACAACCCTCTCTCTGAGTCTAAACATTCTTACTGTAAAATGGGGGTAATAACACCTATTCTGTAGGGTTGTTTTGTGGATTGAATGAGCACACAGTAAAAATACATTAACAATGGTAGACTGTAAGTCTTTGGTTATCTTGTTAATAAGACATCTATCATCTTCAAATAGTGAAATGCTTAACTTAGAAAAGCAGTGTAGAAACTGATTAAATGACTGAAAAGAAAACCCATAACTTAAATGAATTTTGTGTTGGCTTACAGATGATTCCTATTTAAATAAGAAGCAGGGCAAGTGTAAAAAATAATTAATTAGTTACTAATATTTAACTCTAGAGCACTTGACAATATCAATATTTTCTTTTTCTCACAGGAATGTGTTTATTCCCAATTAAATGATTGAAGATATTTCATTAATAATCAGGGAAAATCTTATTCAAATTTTCTGAAGCACTTAGAGAATAACCTATTCTCTCTAGATAGAAATAAAAGTATTGTTCTTTATGTTTTACTCTATTTATTATAGTAATTGTAGATATTTCTTCATACCTACCTTTCCTTTGAGAAATTTAAATGGTAAGGTAACACGTGATAGAAATTTAAATGGTAAGGTAACACGTGATAGAATATTTTGCCCCATTGCTTCCTTGAAATTTAAAGGCACATTATTATTAGTGTCTATACTAAAGATGAACATTTTAAATTGACATGCATAAAGGCTTACTCCATCTTGTAATATTTAATTGTGCAATAATATTAACTTTAAGCATCAAAAGTGTAAATGGTTGTCTAGACAATTTTTAATATTTAAATATTCATTTTCGTGACTCTCAAGTGATAGAGCTAGTCACAAATATGTATTTCCTATTCTTGGGCACACAGCCAGACATTTCCTGGTTTCTAAAGTTAGATGTGGTCATGTGACTGAGTTCCAGCCAATGGAATGTGCGTAGAAGAGATGGTGCCAGTTTCATGCCAGTGCTTCTAGGAAGAAGGTATGCTTCCAACCACAAAGGAGCTATTTTTCCTTTTATTGCTTAGATGCAGATGACAAAGGGACCTAAGGGATAGCAAAGCCATGAAAGAGAAAAAATCTGGGTCCCTAAACTCCACCTAAAGGAATTCATCCATGGGCAAGTAACTATTATGTAGGTGGAAAATAGACTTCTCTTGGTTCTAGCAATTAGCATTGCCCAAAGGAACACTCCCATTAAAAAAAAAAAAAAAGAAGAAGCTATCAATCACATGGTAGCATGTAATGTACTACCACTCTTTAAACTTTCTCAGTTGAAATAGGGACACCAAGTAATAAGCGCCTTTTGATGCGAGGGACGATTTGCTCATTCAGTTCATTGAAATTCTGTATAGTGGATGTTCACTTTTCATTAATCTATTTTTTAAAATTGATTAATATATTTTTGGCTTCATTGGGTCTTCACTGCTGCACGTGGACTTTCTCTAGTTGTGGCGAGCGGGGGCTACTCTTCCTTGTGGTGCACAGGCTTCTCATTGCTTTGGCTTCTGTTGTTGTGGAGCACGGGCTCCGGGCACACAGGCTTCAGTAGTGTGGCACACGGGCTCAGTAGTAGTGGCTCGCAGGCTCTAGAGCACAGGCTCAGTAGTTGTGGTGCACAAGCTTAGTTGCTCTGTAGCATGTGGGATCCTCCTGGGCCAGAACTCAAACCCATGTCCCCTGCATTGGCAGGCAGATTCTTAACCACTGTGCCACCAGGGAAGTCCCTATTTTTTTTTTTAACTAAAAATACCAAACAATGGCTCATCCATTGTTAGCTTCAGAGTACATCTGCACAGATATCTCCTTCTCATGTTTCTGCTCAATTTGCTCCACTAGACAGTATAATGCCAGAAAAATATTTAAAACTAAAATTATTAGCAGCCTTATACCTTCCAAGGGATGGGGATGAGTGGCATAATAGTTATTTCCCATTTTATTACTCTTTTCCCAGAGTCTAAAGTGCAGCAAGGAAGTTAGAAATTCCTAAGTTG
The DNA here is from genome assembly GCF_003031525.2 of Neophocaena asiaeorientalis asiaeorientalis. Lineage (NCBI taxonomy): Eukaryota > Metazoa > Chordata > Mammalia > Artiodactyla > Phocoenidae > Neophocaena > Neophocaena asiaeorientalis. The sequence continues at coordinate 6,703,183 of NW_020175684.1, read as the reverse complement.
CAGCTATTTCTTTACTGTAGAAGAAAAGGACCTGGAAGATGGCCCATCATAGAACTACTCAATAATCAGTCTCTGGTGGTACAGAAATCACTGGAGGCCTTGAGGCAAGCAGAGAATGGAAAGTTAAATTTTCCCGATGATAATGTAATGGTTGGATGGATGGTGAGAGAAGAGGTACAGTCTTAAGAAAAGGGGCTGGCAATTTTGAGTAAAGCTTGATGCAGCCCAGTGCTTTTGGTGTAGTTTAGAGTGAGGTCACGTGCTGGCTGGTTCTTTTCCATTCTCTGCTCTTCTCCTGCTCTATGCTGCAGATTCATGTAGTGTCTCTCTTGCTGGTTTCCATTTGGACCTGGCCAGTGAGAAGTGAGGCAGGAGACACATGGGCCCCAGGCTGAGCAGCTGGAGTTTTTCCCCTGTGGACAGATTCTCCAAGATGAAGATAACAGGAAGATAACAGGAGAGGCTGAGCCCTGCCCAGATAAAAGATAGAGAGCACATATTTCTCATTCACGGGGTCAAGGAGAACTTCCTGACTATGCATGTGCACAAAAGCTCCTTGCAGGTCAAAAAGGGAGTGATGTCAACCTACCCATAGGCCTCTTTGCTAGAACCCATCTTGGCTAAGAGATGTGCACGCACACATGGGAGGATACTGAGATAAACCAAATATGGACTCAGAACCAGGCAGAGAAAGATGATTGGCCAAAGGAAACCTGGAAGAAATGCCCCATATAAGTGATTTAAAATAACAGTCCCCAACTTTTTTGGCACCGGGGACCGGTTTCATGGAAGACAACTTTTCCATGGACGGGG
>NW_020175684.1:6606079-6702248 GCF_003031525.2 Neophocaena asiaeorientalis asiaeorientalis | reverse complement strand
GGGGGGTGGGGGGATGGGGGAGCGGGGGGATGTTTCAGGCAGTACTGCGAGCGATGGGGAGCGGCAGATGAAGCTTCACTCGCTCGCCGGCCACTCGCCTCCTGCTGTGCGGCCCAGTTCCTAACGGGCCGAGGGCCGATACCGGGCCACGGCCCGCGGATTGGGGACCCCTGATTTAAACTACCACGAGGGTGCGACTCTCTCTCTGAGTCCTCCCATGTGTCTATCCACACGTACTCTTTTTCCTGCTAATAAACACTTGTCACCCTACTTTCCGTCTTTGTGGGAATTCATTTCTGCAAAGCCGAAGGGCCAGGGGCCTTGTTACTGGCCACTGGTCTAGTGGCTAGGATTCAGTGCCCTCACTGCCACGGCCTGACTTCAATCTCTAGCAGGGAATCGAAATCGTTCTTCAAGCTGCTGCAGGCCAAGGCCACCCGAGATCAGGAAGCACTTGCTGAAAAGTGTGTGATAGAAGGAGAGAGGGAGCAAGGTGCTTCTCCATCCCTCTTCTGAATAGGATTCTGGAAGGCCCTGATGTCACTGACAGTACCTAGATCTGACCACTGCCTCTTTCCCTGGCCCCTTCAGGCCTAGGGTGGCAATGACATTCCTGTTTTTTTCCAGTCCCCGACTGTTGCTGTCTCCATTTTTCATTCTCAAACCTCTAAATAGTCTCCTTATTAAAGTCTTTTCAGTTAAACACTTCTGAGGGGTTCTTCTCCTTCCCGCATTCTGTTTAGTAGTGTGTTGGTGGTGGTAGTATGTTATAGGAAAGGTACTGAGCCCATGCTTAGTCTGGTCCTCATAGTAATTTAAGTCTTTGAAAGCAAACGACATTGAAGTTATACTGGTTCACTGACATAAAACTTTAACGATCTTCTGTACCCAGAGAGTACAAAGAGATCATTTGTATACCTTCAGTGTTGCTTAGAAATATGTAAACATTGTGAATACAGTGCAATAGGCATTTACTCCAAGGGTTCCTCTATTGAAATTATTCAAACAAATAAACCCCAAACCAATCTGTTTTTATCCGAGCCTCACTCTCCAGCAGCTGCTGGGCTTTTGGGTTGGGGGAAGATCTATGACTTCCAGATTTTAGTGGTATGTGTGTACGAGAGGAATATGTGAATTCTTTAGCAGAAAGAAGAGAAGAAAATAATCACAGGATTGAAAACAAAATAAGATCAACAATTCATTAAGAAGAGGATTCTTACGGCTCTAAATGGTTGTATGTACTTAAGCTGCTTGGGACTGTTGAGAAATCTCAGGAGAATACCGTATGCCTCACAAAAACTGGGTTTATTAATAGAGCCAATTTAAAAGATGAATTTCAAGTAACAGTAACCCCAGCTAATAACTGGTTAACACAAGTCTAAACTATAAGCTGCACAGATTTGATTTTTTTTCTTGAAGAATGTGTATGTTCCTTTGACTTATGTTTATAACTTTTTACTTTAGACTGGTTTTAGATTTACAGAAAAGTTTTGAAGATAGTACAGAATTCCCATATACCTCATGCCCAGTTTCCCCTTTTGTTAATGTCTTAGGTTACATTTCAACTAATGAACTGGTATTGATACACTATTATTAACTAAAGTACATGCTTTATTCTGATTATCTTAGTTTTTACTGAATGTCTTCTTCTGTTCCAGGATTCTATCCAGGACACCACATGACATTTAGCTGTCAGGTCTCTTTAGGTTCCTCTTGGCTATAAAAGTTCCTCAGACTTTCTTTGTTTCTGACAGCCTTGACAGTTTTAAGGAGATTTTTGGGAGGGGGAACACAGGGGTTGAAGTACCTTTTTCATTACATCCTATTAAGGGTGTATACTATCAACATAACTTGTTACTAACGATGTCAATGCCCTATTTTTTGATGCATATATTCTAGGGTACTAGACTGAAAACCCTCTGAGGATGGAGGCTGACTTGTTCTTTATTATGTATAAACTACATGCTGTAACTGCTAAAAATGACTAGTTTACGAATTTCCCAACCTTTTAACATGTGAGACATAAAGACCATGCAGAACCAGGCAGCGTTACTTTCCTCCCCCATAGGTTTGACAAAATTATGTAAAGCTGGCTACAAAATATCATAATAAAAGTGGATGCATGCTGCATGAAACTGGGAAATCATATTTTTAGTGATGTCAAATGTCTTCTCATCTTATTGTTATACTATATTGCTCTTTGAAATTCTTTGTTTAAAATTCTTTTAAAAAGTCAGAAAAACATGTGACCCTAGATGTTTGACAACCCTGTTCCTTAGCCCCACTACTCTTAATACCGAGAATCCAGAATCTTTTTTTCATCAATTCCTTTGGGGGAGAGTCTACATTAACCTTCACAGATGTGGGGGTGGAGATGAGCACTTGTTCTGGGATTGCCTAGAAGTTCATCAATGAAGAAGAATGCTGTGTCTTTTGAGTGTCTTTTGCTTACTGAAATGGCTGCAGGTGTGGGAAATGTCTTAACTAGCATTATCTGTGTTCCAAGGCTTAGAAACTTGTCATAGAAACCTCTGGGAGTCCAGTAGGGGCCTTCTCCTTTGCAGGTATAGACACATTTCTTGTACCTAGACTATCTTTTTCTGTCTTAGGTTCTTTTGCTTTTCCTGAAGCTCAGTTTGCACCTGCAGAATATTCCTAGAATATGCAGAGAGAAAAGGAGGCAGCCTAAGAAAAATGAAGAAGTGTTGATTCTTTTCTTGATATGTTTTTCTTTTTTTACTCTAGTTTAGACAGCTTCACTGAGTTCATAACTTGGTGGTAAGCAGACTCACATTTTTACTTTCCATGATGACTCTTTTCCCAATCAATCTTCAGGAACTCTCTTCTTGTATAATTTTTCAGATCATATCAGGATCTTCTAAGTAACATGGAAGGATAAGTTTCCAGCTTACAAAATAATGCCAATGTACATATTGCATTTGCTTTTTCTAAAAATACAAATAGCATAGGTTTTCTCCCAGCATATGCAAACTAACAATTAAACAAGACACTCATATTTGTAATTTGTTTTAGGAATATCTTTTTATTTATATTTTCATGTTTCAAGTATAAAAGATAGGATATAATTTTGCTTCTTTTGCATTTATTATATTCATTCTACTTCCATTAAAGTTGTTTATTAATAACTCTCAGACTCTGTTTTCTTCTTGAAAAGAATATCCATTTCAGAAGCCTGTGATTATGTATCTTAATTCTATTTGGTCAAGTAAAATGATGTAAAATTATCTCTTGTATGTTAAAGAGAATTGCTGATTCTTATTCAATAGGTTGACATCAGGTGGGGAGATGGAAAGACATTGTACTACTTGACTGACATAAGCAAATCTTATATACTATAACTTGAACATATAGTCCTCTTGCCCTTCGTCAATTTGCCAGACATCATTTGGGGCCATATCAGCTTTATTTGCTATGAACAGTTACATTTATTAATGCAACTATTATTTATTTAGCACTCACTATGAGGTAAGCATTGTGTCAGACATTGGATATCTAAGACATACAAAACAGATGAGGTTTCTGCATTCAAGACTTTTATAGTCTAGTAAGAGAAAAGGTATTTTATTTAATTAATTATTTTTTAAGGTTTTTAAAAGTAAGTTTATTTTTTCCTCTTACATACAGTTCATACAAGCTGTGATTTCTGTAAGATTCTATTAATTAAAAGTTTACTTAATATACAAGATAGATAAACAACAAGGACTTATTGTATAGCAAAGGAACTATATTCAATATCTTTCTTTTTTAACTTTTTATTTTATATTGTCTTATAGACGATTAACAATGTTGTGATAGTTTCAGGTGCACAGCAAAGCGACTCAGCTATACATATACATGTATCCACTCTCCCTCAGATTCTTCTCCCGTCCAGGTTGCCACATAACATTGAGCAGAGTTCCCTGTGCTATACAGTAGGTCCTTGTTGGTTATCCTTTTTAAATATAACAGTGTGTACATGTCAGTCCCAAACTCCCTAACTATCCCTTCCCTCCACCCTTCTCTCTGGTACCATAAGTTCGTTCTCTAAGTCTGTGAGTCCGTTTCTGTTTTGTAAATACGTTCATTTGTATCATTTCTTTTTAGATTCCTCATATAAGCGATATCATATGATATTTCTCTTTCTCTGACTTACTTCACTCAGTATGACAGTCTTTAAGTCCATCCATGTTGCTGCAAATGGCATTATTTTTCTTTTTTATGGCTAATAGTTCATTGCATATATGTACCACATCTTCTGTATCCATTCCTCCGTTGATGGACATTTAGGTTGCTTCCATGTCTTGGCTATTGTAGACAGTGCTGCAGTGAACATTGGGGTGCATGGATCCTTTCAGATCATGTTTTTCTCAGGGTATATGCCCAGGAGTGGGATTGCAGGATCATATGGTAGCTCTATTTTTAGTTTTTTAAGGAACCTCCATACTGTTCTCCATAGTGGCTGTACCAATTTACATTCCCATCAACAGTGTAGGAGGGTTCCCTTCTCTCCACACCCTCTCCAGCATTTATTGTTTGTGGACTTTTTGATGATAGCCATTTTGACTGGTGTGAGGTGATATCTAATTGTAGTTTTGATTTGCCTTTCTCTCATCGTTAACAATGTTGAATATCTTTTCATGTGCCTTTTGGTCATCCATATGTCTTCCTTGGAAAAATGTATATTAAGTCTTCTGCCCATTTTTTGATTGGGTTGTTTGTTTTGATGATATTAAGCTGCATAAACTGTTTGTAGATTTTGGAGACTAATCCCTTGTCGGTCACCTCATTTGCAAATATTTTCTCCCAATCTGTGGGTTGTCTTTTTGTTTTGTTTATGGTTTCCTTTGCTGTGCAAAAGCTTTTGAGTTTAATTAGGTCCCATTTGTTTATTTTTGTTTTTATTTCCATTATTCTGGGAGACGGATAGAAAAAGATATTGCCACAATTTATGTCAGAGAGGGTTCTGTCTATGTTTTCCTCTAGGAGTTTTATAGTGTCTGGTCGCACATTTAGGTTTTTAACACATTTTGAGCTTATTTTTGTGTATGGTGTTAAAGAATGATCTAATTTCACTTTTTTACATGCAGCTGTCCAGTTTTCCCAGCACTATTTGTTGAAGAGGCTGTCTTTCCACCATCATATAGCCTTGGAGAGAAGGTACTTTAAAATGGTTACAAACCAAAGATAAATATACAACTCTGGAAAATGCTATAAAGCTGAGGTATACTATATACTTTTAAACTTAGTTTTATTTGAGATATAGTAAACGTGAAATTTACACTTTGGGAGTGTACAATTTAGTGCTTGTTTGTTTGTTTTTTTTTTAGTATATTCAGAAGATTGTGCAACTGTCACCATTATCTAATTCCAGAACATTTTTATCACCCCGTAAAGAACTCTGTCAATATCCATTACCAGTCATTCTCTATCCCCTTTCCCCTATCCTGTAATCTGCTTTGTTTTAATGGGTTTGTTTATGCTAGACATATCATGTAAAGGAGTCATATAATATGGAGCCATTGTGTCTGACTTCTTTCATTCAGCATAATGTTTTCAAGGTTTGTCCATGTTGTAGCATGAATATATCAATACTTTATTTTTTTATGAATCTAAATAATATTTCATTAATCTAAATAATATTCCATTGTATGGACATACCACTTTTTGTTTACCCCTTTTACTAGGTGATGGACATTTGCATTATTTCCATTTTTTGGCTCTTATAAATAATGCTGCTGTGAACATTTGTGTACAAATTTTTGTTTGAACATACGTTTTTGATTTTGGGGAGTATATAACTAAGAGTAGGATAGTTGGATCACATGGTACCCCTATACGTAATTTTTTGAGGAACTACCAAACCTTTTCCCAAGTTACTATACCATTTTACATTTCCATTAGCAATGTACAATGGTTCCAATTTCTTTATATTCTTTCAAACAGTTACTATTGGTGAACTTTTTTTATTATAGACCATCCTAGTAGGTATGAAGTGTTAACTCATTGTTTTGATTTGTATTTTCTTAATGATGTTAATATCTTTTCATGTACTTATTGGTCATTTGTATACTTTTTTAGAGAAACATCTATTCAGATGATTTGCCTGTTTTGAATTGGGTTATTTATCATTAAATAGTGTTTTTATATGTTCTTTTTTTGAGTTATTTTCTTAGTTGTTGCTCTGGGACATGCAGTTAACATCTTATAACAATCTAGTTATAAAGTTATTCAGTCCTGTAGATCACATTTAAGAGTTTAGTCTCTATTCTAAGGGTACAGGGAGATCACCAGAGGGTTTTAGGTAGAAGGGTGGTCAGTATGGACTTAGGGAGATCAGTTAGTGAGGAGAAAGAGAGATGATAGCTGTTAGGCTGAATATGGAAGGGAGTGGAAATAAAAAAAACTGGATAGATTAGAGAGATATTAAGGAAATAAAATTAACTGGACCATTGGTGGATTGAAGGCAAAGTTTGAGGAAGAAATTCACAAAAGAACTTGGCTTTCCTGTCGTTTCTTCACCTCATGGTCTGTTCTCTTGGCTAAAGTGTCTGATAACTACTACCAGCATTTAATCTTGGATGAATGCACAACGTGTGAAGTAAAATTGCCATGAAGTATAGTCACTGTCAGTACAAGTACAGTGGTCTCTCTCACTACCACTTGACAAAATGTAAGAAACTTCTTAGAGGCAGAAGAATTGACAGAATCTCTGGTTACCAAGAGAATAGAGACAGGAGAAGAGACATGGGAGAATGGTTAGTGCTGAAACAAAAACAAAATCAAACACTTGTCTTTCTCCTCCTCTTAGGATTTTGTGGATATCAAAACACAAAAATAATCTATTCTTAAAAAACAGCTATCTTGGGCTTCCCTGGTGGCTTAGTGGTTGAGAGTCCGCCTGCCGATGCAGGGGACACGGGTTCGTGCCCCGGTCTGGGAAGATCCCAGATGCCGCGGAGCAGCTGGGCCCGTGAGCCATGGCCACTGAGCCTGCGCGTCCGGAGCCTGTGCTCTGCAACGGGTGAGGCCACAACAGTGAGAGGCCCGCGTAACGCAAAAAAAAACCCATAAAAAAACAGCTATCTTTTTTCTTGTAATCACTTTTTGACATCTCAGGTTTGATTTGTCTAATAGTTCAAAATATTTTCACTAAGATTCTCACCTATCCTGACATATCCACAAGTTATCTGTTTATTTGCATCTCTAATCCTGTCCCTGAGCTTTACAATAGCACAGCTATTGCTGCAGTTCTACTTCCAATAACCTCTCATGGGTAACATTAATAGTCCATTCCCAAATAGCCCACTTATTGCTTTAAAAGTTTTTCAATGATTCAGTACATTAGTAGCAAGTTGGAAATTATGGCAATATCAGAAATCATGAACATCCAAATGAATTGTTTAATCAGGGTAGAAAGTCTCTTATACAGGTAGAGGACCACAAATACCATAGAGTAATACATGTTATTTAAATATTGAAATGGTACCAGGATGTACTAATCATATAAAAATGCAACATAGCATTATTTCACAAATATAAAAAAAAGACATACATCTTTGATGTAGAAATTCCACATCTAGTATTATATTATAAAGATCAACAGTTACTTTCACTAAAAGAGTATTTGGAATATGATTTCAGCATTTTCTGACAACGTCATGAATTATAAACATACTATTTCAATAGGAAATAGTTAAAATTATGATAAAAAATCATGAAAAAGGATGAGATCATTCTGTGTATACTTATATGGTGACATCTTCATGAAATATTTTTAAGAGGAGAAACAAGGTGTAAAACAGTCTGTAAAATGTATTATTATGTGGAAATAAGAACGTGTACATGATTATACATCCAAAGACTATCTCTGAAAAGAGCCATAGGAAACTGGTAATAATAGTTAACCTAGGAATGGGAACTGATAGGCTGAGAAGTTTGGAAATGGGAAGTATTGTGTGTGCTTTTTTGGCCCATTCTTTCTTGTATTTTTTAATGCTGTACTGTGCATATCTTTACGGCATGTTCTATCTATCTAGCTATTTTTTTACACACATATACATCAAAATAAATACACAGTGTATTTGTCAGAGTTCTCCAGGGAAACAGAACCAAATATCTATCTATATATATAGAGAGAGATATATACATCTCTATTTTTATCGTTTTCTCTCTCTTTGTATATATTCCTGCCTGGCTAGAAAATCAGGGAGAGTTTCTATGTTGCAATCTTGAAGACAATTCCTTTTTCTTCAGGAAACCTCAATCTTTGCTCTTAAGGCTTTCAACTGATTGGATGAAGCTCACTATGGAGAATGATATGCTTTACTTAGTCTACAGATTTAAATATAAATTGCAGTAAATATTACCTTCAAAGCAGTGTCTAGACTGGTATTTGATTAACAACTGCGCACCATAGCCTGGCCAAGTTGACACAAAATTAACTATCACACATACACTGAGAATTTGGGGTTTAGAAATGAAGAGCATTTCTACAAATTGGACAAAGGAGAAACAAGTCAATGAAAGATCTTCATGATCTACAGATAATTTCCCCTAAAAATACCATCTATTCAAGTAAGATATAAAGAAATAGAGATAAGATCAGCAAATAAACAGACTTTCTGTTAAACACATGCCTTTAGATAGAAATTCTCTAGTTAAGATAACATACAGTTGACCCCCTGTATCCACAAGCTTTGTGTCTGCAGATTCAATCAACCGTGGAACAAAATTATCTAAAAAAACATTCCAGAAAGTTCTGGAAAGCAAAACTTAATTTTGTCATGCCCTGGCTGGCAACTATTTATATAGCATTTACATTGTATTAGATATTGTATGTAATCTAGAGATGATTTAAAGTGTACTGGAGAATGTACATAAATTACATGTAAATAAACACCATTTTATATAAAGAAACTGAGCTCTGTGGATTTTGGTATCTGTGGAAGTTCTGGGAACAAATCCCCTGCAGATACCAAGGGACAATTATAACCTTTCCTTCCCTGGTATCATTGTATCTAGAAATGGGTGATGTCCCAGTAAGGATAGTAGAAGAAAATGGAGATCCATAATTGAAGGAAAAAAAATAAAAACCTAAAGGGTTTATAGAAATGCATCAGATCAACGTGTTGTACTGTACACTTTAAACTTACACAATGTTATTTGTCAAATATAGCTCAATAAAGCTGGGATAAAATAAAATAAAATGAAACAAAAACAAAATAAAACAAAAAACTACAGTGTTTGAAGCATTCCGTTTGTGAGACTCCCCTACCTCATAGTAGTTAGCAGAGGTTTTATGTATCACAGGCAGTTGGGTTGGTCATGAGATAAAAGGGACAAGAACACAAGAATGTGATGTAGGAGGCAAGGTAAGTGATCCAGTCTCACTTTTCAGAAGTATTTAGCCTAAGAATAAGCAAGTCTGCAGTTTGGAAGTTTGCAAGGAAAATGGACAGTTTAAACAACTCCAAAAGAGTATATTCCACAGCTTGGGGATTTAGGAAACAAAGAAAGAAACTTTGGACTAGGGGCTTGCAATTCTTGGAGTAGGATTTTCTAAGTGAAAGACCTAATAATATTCCAGATATTTAAATGTTATTACATTTGTGGAAGAGAGCTATGCAGTCTGTGTAGCTATAAAGATAAACTGGAGATCAAGGTGTTGCTGATGGACAAAGACTCAGGTTCAATTTTAAGTAGATTTTTAGAACACTGTGCTCTCCATAGCAGCAATAGGAAGCCATGGGAGGTGATGAATATTTTAGCATTATGCATAGTTTAGCAGAAAAAAGATGGCCAGGGAAGTAAATATAGTCATCATGGCTAAATTTGATGTGGCTAGGCTGGATAACTTTAAGGTTTTATGATTCTAAAATTTTAGTCTCTGAAACTAAGATATATTTTGTCTTAAATAAACCAGCATAGCTACGCTCATGAATATCTGAAGGCAGAAATTAACATACACTTCAGCATCTCTCACTATTTCAAACTTTTGATATCACTTTTAAAGTAGTGTGCAAAAAATGTTCATAAAGTGCAAAGTTTCAGACAAGAGTTTTATTTTTAGTATTCTTGTTCTATGGCCTGATTGTTAAGTCAAATTGTAGTCACTTAAGATTTTACAAAAAATTGTTTCCCTTCTTTTAGGACACTGTAGGCAAGCATGAAGACTGAATTACGTGATAAAATTTTGGAAGATGGAAAGTAAACATATTACTTTTACAAAGAAGGTGAAATAAGGAGTTTCATACGGTTTCCAGGTGTTTGGATTTCATTGGCCTATACAATGATTTTTGTACTTCAGAGACAGAGGACCAGCAGAGGGTAGTCAATGGGGTTTTTTGATTAAGTCTATATTAAAGAAAAAACAAGAGAAAATAAACTCTAATAGTTCTACCATTTCCTGGAAGAAAGAACTTTTAATACATAAAATATAATTCAGTCTCTAAGTTTTATTCAAAATATTGTACTAACTGTGCTTTTGCTAATTGACCAGTCAGAACAGACAGTAGCTACTAAGATCAGCACTTAATGAATATAATCTTGGAAGAAAGCAGAGCCCTTCATGTTTCATATTTTAGAGTAACAAAAACTTACTTATTTTATTCCATTTGCCAGGCTGCATGAAATTTTGATGGACAAGTATACATGCTCATGGACCAGCATTTGCAATGTTCACTTGGGATAATTTTTACGTGGCCAGAACACCTAGAGTTGCTCCATAACAAGGCACTGAGGAATTTAGAATGCTTTTGAAAAGTATAGAATTTCAGTCTATGAATTCACTTTCTTAGGATTTTAAGGGAAATGTTGGTCCCTTAGGAATGAATTATAAAAATAAGCATATAATACTCAGTATAGAGGAAAAATGGGCAACAGAAGACATGATTCCAGTTCTTGAGAATGTTTCAACCTAGTTAGAGAAAGACAATATAGTTGTATGAAATGATGGGAAAGTAACTTTAAGCCAATTTATCAGTAAGCATCTTATAGGGTCTTTAGCCCAAATATATAAATGCTAAGGTAATCTAAAACAAAGAGCTTATTAAATAGAAGTAATTTTAATCTGAGAAGACTTCATAAGGTTTTCCAGTGCAAAATATCTTATTTTTTTAATCTATATGAATATTAATTTGCCTATGTGTTACAAACAAGTATTAGAGATCTATAATTAAACATTAGATGTTCGGTTTAAAGTTTCAGAACAGGCTAGTCAGGGAGAAGTGTATTCATGGTACATCTTTGTTTTATGCTCATAGTTGCATCTAAGTCTTCTTGACATACTTACTGGATGCTTTGTAACTTTAGGTGCAGTAGCTGCTCTATAGTAAATAAATTGATACATTAAATATTCAGTAAAGCCACAGTCATGAACTTGCTTGGCATATAGAAAAATGAAAATGATTTTCTCTTCTTGGCTCCTGCTTTGATTTTACATTTTAAAATTAGATTTCACTCGTGCCTTCCAAATTGGTAGCTTGCATCATCTGCTGCCTTCATCAACTACATTCTGTTTTTACTCACCTTCTTTTTTTTAATGGCGTACATCCAAAAGGAAAATTACTTGAATTGAAAGGGGAGACATATTTGGCATTTTTTTTTCTGAAGCAGTATATCAGAAACCAGATAAGTATACATGATTTATCTTACCCTTGTTGGAATCTAAAAAGCACATGGACTTTCTCATGAGATAGCCAAAAGCACCTTTTTTTTTGACAACACAAATTATTTCAAACAAATCAAGTAGCCATTTATAAAGTTTTATGTTTTAGGGTATTGCATATATTCTCCAGTGAGTAAATTTGAAAAGGCACCATTTCAATATAGACTAGAAATATACACACATGTGTTTGTGTATAAGTGTACTGGAAGTCTCTCTCACTCCATGATAATGACAGTATCAGAAAAAAGCAAATTGGGAACAATTTAAGAAAATCCAAACTACTCTGTAAGAAATTTATAGGTCACTAGCATGGAGAACCAAATTTGTTTTTCTGAGGTGTTTATCAAAAGGAGACATCTAATATGTCATGGGAAATTCAACTCAGGAAATTGGAAATCTCTCAGAATTGAACAAATTGTCCTGACTGAAAGGACAGCTGAAGTTTGCATAGAAGCAGTTTTGAATTGAGGCTACTCAAGCATCCAGTGTGGATGGAGACTGAAAACTAAGACCATCTGTCAACATAGCAACAATTTACTGCAGCAAATTCTTATCTTGGAACATCAAACTGATAACCAGTAAATAATGCCACAATTTTAGGAATTTTTGTTAATCAAATTATTCAAGCACACAGTTTGCTCATCTGGGAAAAGAGCTGTCCATTTAGGATAATAGTTTGTCATCAAAACATACTCAGGACATTTGACTTACTATGTCCACCAAGCCTTAAATTACTATCTTGCAAACTTTCCCAAATCCAACCTGTTGCCTACCTTGAAAATCTTGCCTTAAATTATTCAAAGCCATGTCCCCAAATCTTGTAAATTTCTTATCTTAAATTTCCCCTCTACAGACCTACTGGCACATCTCAAGGTGGAAATCTCTCTCTCTCTCTCTTGTAAATTTAATGAATTTAGCTTTGCTCAATCATCATATTTTTGTCATGGTCTTTTAAAGGAAATTAAATTAAATAGTAATTGAATATTAGAATAGGTAAATCAAAAGTCAAATAGTTTTCAGGTATTGGTGTGATAAGACATTATAAAAGCCACAAACTTGAACAGTAATAAAATTACTGCTTTATTAAAAACAAGGATTTGAAGAATTTAGGTTATGTTTTTCTGACTTCAGAAGTCTTATATCCAATAATGTTTATATTCTCATGCTAGTCATGCTATTCTCTGTCAAGTGTTTGGGGGACACTCTAGTAGATCAATATTCTTCCTTCCTTTCCTTCTTTTTTCTTGACATCCAATATTTTATGATAGTGTTTTATATTGTTTTTCAGTACACGGGCCTCTCACTGTTGTGGCCCCTTCCATTGTGGAGCACAGGCTCCGGACGTGCAGGCCCAGTGGCCATGGCTCACGGGTCTAGCCGCTCCGTGGCATGTGGGATCCTCCCGGACCGGGGCACGAACCCGTGTCCCCTGCATCGGCAGGCGGACTCTCAACCACTACACCACCAGGGAAGCCCTATGATAGTGTTTTGTTCCTTTTAATTTCTTGTTATTTTCATCATTTATCATTTATAGACCTCCCAGAGTAGTCTTTACCCCAATGAAAGACTATTTATTGAAGGTCTGCTTGTCCTTTATACATTTCTATCTATTAGCAAATACTCTGGGCATTTTCTAATTAAATCACCTCATTGTCTTTGGGTGATGGAAAGTCTGCATTTATGAATGACAAGTGTAGAAGACCTATAATTCCCCAATACTGTTGGTGAACATAAAAACTTGGAAAGATTGATAAACATTAAGGGGATTGTACCTATAAAATGTATAGTAAGAGCATTTTTGCAGTTTTTACAGAATAAACACCATAATGACTGCTTGTCAGTATTTCTGAAATATCATAATCATTGGAAGAAATTTAATGCACTATTGATTACTTTTATTGAAGATAAAAACAAAATAGTATGCTAAGGCTACATTAATGTCTCATTAACATAAAGAGATTTTTTGTTGTTGTTAGCTCGGCAATTTACAATATAGTGCTTCCATCGTTGATATTAGGCCTCCAGGAGCAGGAACAACCGCTTCTCAGACTTGGAGACGTAAACTGAGAGTCAGGAAAAGGGGAATGTTGAAAGCACACCGTTATTTGAGGAACTTGTAATAAAGAGTGGAAAATGCAATTGAGGGCAGAGGCACACTCCTGAAGATGACTGGGTGGATTGGAGCCTGTCCCCAGGGCCACCTTGGGAAGCATGTGCTTCCATGAGCAGAGCTACATGAGGGAAAGAGCCTGGGTCATTGTGTCACCCCTGGAGGAGAGTCAACCCCTTCCAGGAACACTTGAATTGAACAGCGACAAGCTGACTCCACATAAAACCATGAAATTGTAAGACCCAGCCATTTCCAGTTGATTTCTCCTGAGTTCTTAGAATTGAAATCTAGGTCTCTTAGTTAATACTTTTGGAGATTCAGTTCTCTACCCCTGACAGACTGCTTTGACCAAACACAAAGGCATGGGAAAGACTTCAGAGAAGGGAGATCTCTGGGACCTTTGTAGGCAGGACCTGAGGAAACTTGTAATCAAGAGAATGAGCCTCACCCAGGGATGTGGGCCCTGACAGACTTATGTGCAGAGAAGAAGGTATCACATGGGAGTGCTTTGAACTTCTAGGTTTGCTGTAGGACCAGGTGGGGCCTGGAGCAGCAGATCTCCAGGCTGTAGTCAGCCATTTCCACTTCCCCTCATCTACTGTGTAAGTAATGTAATTTTCTTTTCATGCAGTGAGCTGAGCAAAATTAGGGAACACTGTTTTCTAGTACCTGGCTGGCTTCCCCGTCCCTCAGTCCAGCTATTGGACTACCCTGTTTGCTTGGCACTGTACACGTTAGACATGGATATTCCACAGGGTTTCCTCTGATCACTTGTGGCCCACAGGATGCTGGCAGTTAAAGACAGAGCATTCCCCTGAGATGTCTTTTCAACAAGTCCTGGAGCAGCTTTGCATTCATCATCACTGCTCTGATGATGACATATTAATACTTGAGACAAGTTCCAAGTCACCTTGGGTGTCCCTGGGAGATACTGATATGAACAGCTGTGATGGTTTTTGTAGTAAAGAGACAACACATATTAAGAAGGGAAAATGAGATAGCCAAAAGTTGCTCCATCCGGGTTGAAGGCTATGGAAAAAGCAGTGAGAAGAATGGAATAACAGCACAAGCCAATGAAGCCCTCAAGTCACCTGTGGTGGAAACCAGCCCTTCAATGTGACAAACCCTGTATTTGGTGACACTGAATACAAATCTGAGCAGGGCTTCACTTGAGGATATAGTAGACTTTCTTAAAAAAAGGACAGAAAAACGAGCCCTTAAGTTTTCCCAAGTGACTGATGCCAAACACATCTTAAAACACAGCACAACTAGTAATGCTGGCTAATGTCAAATCCAAATTCAGGTCTTTCCTAAGTGGCCATTTTTGCTTCTGCTGCTACACCTGCAGTCCAGGGAGGCACAGATGTGTCAGGGATCCTCTGGGTCATCAGGTCTCCTAGGAAGGAGGTGGGTCACACTGTGAAGGCTCAGGGATTCCAAGTCCCCTACAGCTTTAACAGAACAGGTCAGAAAAAACAAATTTGAAGAGTCATCAGCACACTTCATCTTATTCCACTGAAAGTGTGTGTGTGTTATTGTATTCATTAACAAAAATTTGTTTAATGAATATCTATTGAGTTTCTTCGATGTCTTCAAAATTATTCTAGATGCTTGTGATGCAGTGATGGAAAAATAACCGGATAAGTTCTGTGGACCCACAGAGCTTACATTCTTACATATCAAGGTCATATGATAATGAACAAATAAGCAAACAGATGGTAATATGTGCTCTGTGAACAATCGCAACAGGGGATGGGATAACAGGGATTATAGGATAACACTAAAGCTGTAACTAGTCATGTGATCATAGCTGGTATTTATAACTACTATTTTCCACTACACATTCACTCTTTTTGCCCTTAGCAAGTTTTTCAGTTGGTCATGGTTCTTTACCTGGCTGGGGTAAACCAAACTTTTATTCCTGAAAGATCTGTGCCATTAGTAGTCCTGCCTGGATTGGCTGTTGTAGTTTTCCACTAACTTTAATCACAGAACACGGTAATACTGAAAGTCACCCTAAGAGATCTCCTACGTATTCCAGACATACTCTTCCTTTTAACAAGGATGGAGGAAAAAAAGAAAAAAAAAAAAAATTTGCCAGATCAATAACTGCATGCCAGATACTAGGGTATGTGTTCATTTTCTCAAGGAATGAAACCAATTAAACAGTTGCAATTGGAGTTACCACTTGGTTAAATTTATGATAATCCACTGTCAGACTCCAAGATCTGTCTTCTGTACAGACCAAATAGGCTAGCTGAATGGGGAAGTGGTGAGAATCACCACCTGTGCATCTGTCTTTTAAGTCCTTCATGGTGACACTAATCTCTGCAATCCTTCCAGGGATACAATATTGCTTTGGTTTACTATTTTTTCTGGGTAGTAACAGTTCTGGTGGTTTCCTCTTGGCCTTTTCTACCATCGTAGCCCACACTCTACATCTCAGGGAACCAATGTGGAAATTCTGCCAGCAGACAGCCTTAAGATTGGAATTGCTGCATTGGATTTTGCCTAGATCTCCAGTTTCTGGCCTGCTCTGCAGATTTTGGACTTGTCAGCCTCCATAAACATGTGAGTCAATTCCTTAAAGTCTCTATTTCTCTACACACACACACACACACACACACACACACACACACCTTATTGGTTCTGTTTATCTGGGAAACCCTGACTAATACAGACTTTATATTAGTCAGGGTTCTCTAATATCTAAATACTAAATGTTATGAGCTGAATTTTGGTCCCTCAAAATTCATATGTTGAAGTCCCAACCCCTGCTACCTCAGAATATAACCATATCTGGAGATAAGGTCTTTAGAAAGGTGATTCAAATGAGGCTGCTAGGGTGGGACCTTTATCCAATATGACTGGTGTCCTTATAAGAAGGAGAAATTTGGACACACAAGGAGACACTAGGGGTACCCATGCCCCGAGGAACGTCCATGTGAGGACACAGAGAGAAGGCAGCCTTCTTGAAGGCAAGGAGAGAGTCCTCAGGAGAATCAAAAACCTGCCAGTACTTTGATCTAGCCTCCAGAACTGTGAGAAAATAAATTTCTGTTAAATCTTCCAGTGGTATTTTGTTATGGCAACTCTAGTGAATGAATTCACAAGGCATTGTTGGAATTTTTCCTATCATTGCCAGTGTTAATCTTATAATTTTACTTCAGATAACTGCAGAAAATGTTTCCCAAATTAATTAGAAACTCCACTATTTGTTTTTGCTTAGGGTTCAGAATTTCCAAGGTTTATAACTGACTCAGGATCATTTTGTATGTTTGCTCCATTTATATAGGGTATGGTTTTCTGTACATTGTCACAAGAACAGCAAGGTGGAATCTGTAGCCTATTTCCTAAATAGTTGTTCCACTAACCAGGATAAACTGCAGCCCTTATCCTGGTGCCTGTGCACAGAACATTCTTTCTCCTAGTGAAGCAGAGAACAGCATATCCCTTGACAGTTTATTTCTAAGGTGATTTTATCTTACTTTGAAACATCATTGTGCAAATGTGGAGTGTGACTGTAAACCATGAGTGTTTTTGGAGTATATTAAATTTTCAAAATATGTCCTTTTGTCCATCCAAAAAGGAAATATTCAGACTTTTGCAGAAAAGAATGGGGCTGAAACTATTTATATTTATTTGTTGGTTGTGTGTATATGTATGTGTGTGTTGGGGGGGAAACAAAAACTGTAGAGTAGAATATAAATTTTACATGAAACCACATTTTACATGATTATTGTGCAAGTTTTATTTTATTTTTTTTAACATCTTGTATTGGGGTATAATTGCTTTATGCTCCGTCCGAAACCGAAACCCAAGCCTCAGCTCGCAGCCCCACGCACCCCGGCGGGTGAGCAGACAAGCCTCTCGGGTTGGTGAGTGCCGGTCGGCACCGATCTTCTGTGCGGGAATCTCCCCGCTTTGCCCTCCGCACCCGTTGCTGTGCACTCCTCCGCGGTTCCAAAGCTCTCCCCTCCGCCTCCCGCAGTCTCCGCCCGCGGAGGGGCTTCCTAGTGTGTGGAAACTTTTCCTCCTTCACAGCTCCCTCCCACTGGTGCAGGTGCCGTCCTTATTGTTTTGTCTCTGTTTTTTCTTTTTTTCTTTTGCCCTACCCAGGTAAGTGGGGAGTTTCTTGCCTTTTGAGAGGTCTGAGATCTTCTGCCAGCCTTCAGTAGGTGTTCTATAGGAGTTGTTCCACGTGTAGATGTATTTCTGGTGTATCCGTGGGGAGGAAGGCGATCTCCGCGTGTTACTCTTCCGCCATCTTCAAGCCGTCCTTGTGCAAGTTTTAATACTGACAATTGTATCAGATTCTTATGAGTCAAATACTGCTAAAATAATAATAGTAAAAGGAATAATAATATAATAACAGCAACAATTTTGGGTTGTTTACTGTTTGATAGAAAGTGTTCAGCTTTGTGTTGTTTACTGTTTGATAGACAGTGTTCTATGTGCTTTACATTTTTTAGCTCGTACCATTTTCACAACAACTTATGAGGCATGAATTATTGTTTTCTCTACTTTACAGATGAGGAAGTTGAAACACAGTGATTGTACATCATAGTCCCAAAGTCAAAGTCAAGAATAGAAGATATATTAAAGCTTGGATTGAACAAGTGCCGTCGGTTACTAGATTCAATTCCCTTGATAATGTAACACACTGCCTTACCATGGAAACTTCAAGGATTTCCAAATATAATGCAAACAACTTCATATTTCATTGCTACTAATTTACCTTTTCTCTGTTGAGAAATTGTGAATGCTTTATTTGCAAGTATATAGGTCTAGACTTATCCCTACATATGTGTATGTAGATGTTTCTGCATGTATATTCATGTCACTTGTGTTTCAACTCAAAAAAGAAAACTCAGTCCTCTTGTGGGTTGTTACATTTTTCTAAGTAGTAATATTTAATTGGAATTTTTAAAAAAAGTGTCATATTTTTTCCTTTACATTTTGCTAATAATAGATGCTATACTCATTATTTTTATATTCAAGAAAGGTTTATAAAAAGAAGTAGAAATAATAATAATGTGTTTAAATACTGCTTACAGTGTGTTAAACATTCTTATTAGTGATTTATGTTTATTAGCTTATTTAGTCCTGATGATGTCTGTGAAGTAGGTACTATTATTAGCATCATTTTATAAATAGGAAAATGAGGCACAGATAGATTATATAAGTTGTTCAAAGTCACACAGCTGGATTTCAAATCTTGAACAACTGGCTCTAGAGTCTGTGCTCTTAAACTTTTCTAAGTTTTGCTTCTCAGTTTAGAAAAAAAATCAGAAAATAAATAAAAACTGCATAGAAATGTAAGTTCATTTTTCTAGCAATTATTAAGTGAGAAATGTTAAATTATTAATAATAATATACCTATAATACATATGTTTAATCCTAACCTATTAAAATTAACTACATACTATGATTTCAAAGCGTATTTAGCATTATTTATGGTTGTGTCAGATTTAAGATGGCTGCAAATCCTTGCAACCACTCCTAACCTAAACAGAAATAAAATCTATTTCTTTATCCTCCTGAATCTTAGCTGGCCCTGATTCTATTTAATCAGTAGAATTTAGCAGAACTGACATTGTATCAGTTGCAGGTTTGAACTTTTCAGAGGACTGGCAACTTCAGATTCTCCCTTTCTGACCCCATTAGCCATGCTATGAGGAAGCCCAAGTAGTCAGAGAATAGAGTCCCTGGCTAATATCCCTCTCCCTGAAGCTGAACTCCAGCACTGAGGGTGAGCCATCCTGGAAGTAGATTTTCTCCCCAGTAGAGCTTCCTTAGCTTGATTTTCCCTACTTGCAACATCCCTACCATGCCATATGCAAATAGCAAAATTGTGAACAAATAAATTATTGCTATTGTTTTAAGTCACTAAGTTTTGGAAGGGTTTGTTATGCAATAATAGATAACCAAAACACTGATAAATTCTTTTAAATATTTTATTAAATGTCTATTATTAGCAACCTTAAGAAATGAAGATTATTGGATGATTCTTATATTTCTCTTTAAAATAAGTATGTGCTTCTAATTTTTATGTTTGTTTCATTTAGAATTGTTAACCTGATTTGTTTTTCTATTTTGAAATTCACCTACAATAAAAGGGAATGGGCTGGCCCATTATACCTTCCACTTGGTTAAGTGGAACTGTTTACCAGAATATTCTTTTCTAAGTGGTCTTGACTGAAAGATACGTTTGTGTGAGATTTAGGAGGCAGAAATAAGGCATTGCCCATTGATTTCTGAAGGTTGGGATGGTGAGTGGTTGTGACAGATATATTGGAACAGATAAGGAGATTCTGCATATTCCAGTACCCTGCATCCAGCTCATTTTCCAGCTGCTGACCAACTAGGCATATCCCAGGTGCTTGGCTGAAGACTTCAAAACTTCCCCAGATATTTCCAAATTACCCTCCATGCCTCCATTCCAGTAGCTGGATGTGCAAGGCTTCTCAGATTGACTGGTTGGTGAGTTCTCTGATTCCCTATCCCCACCTTCAGACTTTTACTTCCCAAGCTTGTCTCATATAGAACTTCTGCTTCCCTGATTGAATCCCAACTGTCATGGGGGTTATAGAGTTTCTGGCTCCATGCCAGCCACATTTCATATTTTAAAAGATTTATAATTCTTATAGTATTCCATGGTACATTGGTAGAGGAGAAATACATGATGGTAACCTCAGTATACAATATCTCAGCCAGTACATGCCAAGAACAACGTAGAATGTAAATGAGAACCATGGCAACTGATACTACAGTAATGAGGATGCATGTTAGGTATGTTTGTTTGTACAATAACTGAATTCCTGCAGTATGGCATATAAATAAAAGCTTATCACTTTCAGTTCATTCAGCAAGTATGCATTGGGGGCGTACTATGTAGCTGCATTAAATTAAGTATCAAAGTACAACAAAGAAAAAAAAGAAGTGTGGTCTTATAGTGTTTACAGTATAACAAAAAAAAAACAGGAAATTAAATAAGTTAATAAAATGAATTAATAATAGAAGTGTAAGGTTCTTTGAATTTTATGGCATGGGATCCCTCACAAGTCTTGGGTTTCCTGATAGACATTCCAAGAAAGTGAAGGTTCAGCTAATGTCTGCAGAAGAATGAGCAGCTGTTTCCTGACTGGTACAGGGAGAACATCCCTCCCACAGGATCAATAAGGAGAGAGAGATGAAAATATGGAAGGCATTGGAAGCGGCCTCAAGAGGGCTGGAGAGCACAGAGTGATGGGGGAAAGTAGTGAGAAATGAAGCTTGGCAGTTAAGCAGGGTCTAGGTTTTAGGGGCCTGAGTCCCAAATGGGTATGACATTTAATCAGTTTAGGCAGGAGGAACCTGAATAAATTACATTTAGCCAATAGGGCCTGAATCAACAAGAGGAAACAGTAGCAAGAATCTTGATGGCCAGCAGGGGATAAAACTGGAAGGAAACGTAATCTAACTAGCATTTTGGGGGAGTGGTATATGGAAAATAATAGTTAATCAGGTTACAGGTAGAACCACCAGGAGAGGCTGGAGCAGTATGGGTTGAGCAGATCTGGGACTTGCACAGCTCCCTGGAGCGGAGGGTGCATATGTTAGAAGGGAGGTTCTCTTTGAGGTCCTGTGTCAAGTAGGCCAGGTATCTATGAGCTGGTGGAGTCCCCACAAGAAATACAGAGGGTAGTCAGGGAAGGTGGGGTGTTGGAGTAGTCTCTCAAGTTCTCTGGGAAAACAAACCATGACCAATGGGGTGCACTGGAGAAATTTGTCATTTTAACTAAGTGAGCAGGACATTGAAGTGGACTTGGCTTAGACTTAAAGAGACTTCGACTCCAGGTCTTTGAAGATAAATTGGGGATGGGGGTTAAACAGAGGGGAATCACAATATTTTCATAATGAAGAATATATTCTATTTAAAAGAAAACCTAAATGAATATTTGACAAATTTATTTTGGAAATATGGTCTCTCTTTAAGTGTTACACAGAGTAACTAATAATAGGAATGATTTACCAGCCCCATTCTTCTAAACTATTTCATTGAGGTATGATTGACATATAAAAGCTGTACATATTTAATGTATATAACTTGATGAGTTTAGAGATGGGGATACATGAAACCACAGTGTATGCCAACCCAATCCTTATTCCAAGAGTACATGAAGTGAATATATTCCTTAGTTCTCAATTTCATATTGGAATGCAATAGCCGTCACTCTTTTTTCCACTTTCTATCCACAAAGTGTTTACATGTAATTGCAGTACCAATTTAAAAAATCTTTAAAAGCTTATCTGGGGGCTAACCTAACATAATTCACAAGTGTGTAAGTAACACTTAGATTTTCAGGCTCTTGAAAAAGAGAAATTCTCTCCTCGCTGCCCAGCAAATTGCAAATCTGATTTCTCTCCTCAGACATAATGGAGCGTGGGTGTCATGAGGGTAGAGGGTGAGAGTAACACTGTGCAGGTAGGAATATGTCAGGAAGCAGTTCATGGGCTGGCCTTAATGAAATTTCTGAAGAATTGTGCTTTTCATAGGCTTGATTGCAGGAAACTATCACAGTAGGGTTTAATAAAATCAGAGGTTAGTGATAGAAGGAGCATTCTGGGAAAATAAAAAATAAAATTTTCTACTTCATAAAATATACCTTTCCACTGAAATTTCCAGCGTATTATAGATGAAGCTGCATTGAAGTTGAAAAAAGCACATGAAGATTATGATTGTTTTTTAGCCTTTAAAACATTTTGCTTTTTCTACTTATCTGCTAAAACCTGAGTTCAGGGATTTGCTCTTTTCCAAAAGATATGGCATCTTGAAATGATCAGAGGGTTGAATTCTCCACTGTGCCTTACATGTTAGGCATGGATTTGGGGGAGAAACTAGCAGGGACTGAAAGGCTGATTTTTCAACTACAAATTATTAGAATATTATTGAGATGAAACAGTGTATGGTCATGCCACCCAAGATGGCTGTTCTCTTGCTCTCTGTACATCCCCTGCTTGACCAGTGCCTGCTTCACCTACACCTTATTCACTCACATGACTGACCTTCATCATACTTGCCCCAGCTAGTGATTGTTCTAATCTTTAGATCAGAACATCTGCAGCATGATAGCTTATCAAAGGGGCAGTGAGGGGTGTGGCCCTCTGCTAGTTTCCTTGGTAACTTATGAGCCAATCTGACCTCAGTTCCTCCTTTAACTGGTAACCTCCCTCTGGGAACAAAAACAGCTTCCATGTCCTGCCCACTATCTGCTGTGCACAGTGGGGTGTCTCTCCGGGACCTTGCTTCAGACATGTAAACCCCTCCATCCATTAAACCGTTGATGTCTCTGTCACTGTCTCTGAGCTCTTTCTTCAATCTTGAAGCTGGACAAGCACAGGGCTTATAGACCTGCAAGGCGCAGCCCAACAAACGGCCACAGTTTTCACTTTGGGGCATTTTAGAATTCATTCTGAAAAAGAATATCTGTTTAGATTGCTCTTTCATCTATCAACCCCTGAGTTCTTCAAAATGTTTTAATAATTTTTATAAAGTACACTTTCACATCTCTACTGGAATCACATATGCCTGTAATTACAGGTATAGAACAATGAACATAATGTTGAAACTGAACTTTTTAAGAAAAATAAATAAATAAATATTGCAGTTATATTTCTACAAAATTCAAGAAAATAAGCAAAAGTGACATTTTAAGGCTGGCAGAATAAGAATTGGAATGAGGCAAATAAGATAATGTATCTAACGCATAGGATACATCTTGTCCATCTTTACATGTCTTTGTATGGGTGGGATAGATGAGAAGAAGGAGAGAATTACTGGAAATATATCACTTTATGTTGGATTTCCTGACAAAATTGTACAATAAAATATTTCTTAAGAGCAATCAGTTCATTGAGGATAAGAGGAACTTTTGAGTCACATACAGGATTAGGATAACCCAAACAATCTGTTCATGACCCTCTTTCTGCTGTTGATCATGATTTGGGATTAGCAAACAGCTTGAGACCATGTGAGTGGAATGCTCATCAATTTCCAGGGCCCAAGGTGTGAGGAAAGATCTCTTTCAACCTCTACCGATTAGCTGTATTTATACTAATTGTGTGGCATGTGGTGTTATGGTTTAAATGATTGTGTCTCTCTGAAATTCATATGTTGAAGTACTAACCCTCATCATGTGATGATATTTGGAGGTGAGACCTTTGGGAGGTACTTAGGTTTAGCTGAGGTCATGAGGGTGGAGCCCCCATCATAGGGTTAGTGTCTTTATAGAAGAGGAGGTGATACCATGTGAAGCCACAGGGAGAAGGTGGCTCTCTACAAGTCGGGAAGAGACTCTCACCAGGAGACTAACTGTCGGCACCTTGATTTTGGACTTTTCAGCCTTCAGAACTGTGAGAAGTAAGGGTAAGTGTTTAAGTCACCCAGTCTGGTGTTTTGCTCCTGGTTGATAGTCTTGCCTGTTTGACTAAAAGACATGGTATTAGTGCTGTGGTATTTCAGAAGAGGGGTGACTACTGTGGATTCAAATTGTGAGAAAAGCCACTATGGAGGATAGATTTGGATAGTTAAAACAAAAGAACTTTCCAGAAAGGAAAGTGAAGCATGAAAACACAGAAGAGGAAATGAAAAAAAAAAAGGTAAAGTTAATGGGGAGACTACACTGATCATTCTGTTCACAGATTGGTACTTACACATGGATTGACCTATGTACTCAGGCACTGGGCATTGAGAAATTAATTAGATACTCATCTTCCACTCAAAATTTCTTTAATTGTTCAGAATACAACCAGTGAGAAATTTTATACACACACACATCAATTATAGTATATTTCCAATGGTGGTCAGAGAGATAAATTAGGACTTTGGGATTAACACATACACCCTACTATATATAAAATAGATAAACAACAAGGACCTGCTGTATAGCACAGGGAACTATATTCAATGTCTTGTAGTAACCTATAATAGAAAAGTATCTGAAAAATAATATATATATATATGTATAACTGAATCACTTTGCTGTACACTGGAAACTAACACAGCATTGTAAATAAATTAACTATACTTCAATTGAAAGAGTTAATTACATATATATATATATGTATGTGTTTGTATATATATATATATATATATATATATATATGACATAAAGATGTAAAATACTCATTTCAAACCTAAAAAATATTATGGTATACTTGCTAAGTACTGAGCTCAGAGAAAAAAAAAATAATGTAAAATGGGAGGATGCAGGGTGGAGCAATTAACTCTACCTGGGGAAGGAGTGTTCAGGGAAGCCTACTTATAAAATTCCTAAGTGGAAGCTTTTGTGTGGGTTGAAATGTGCAAAAGGCATTGTGAATCCTTTCTGGTGAAAATGGGGCCTGAGATGTATCCTTGCACCTCAGAAGTCCATTGGTTGTTGCCCATCTTCTTCCTCTGCGTCACAGAGGCTGCCCCTTTCTCACCACCCTGCACACCTGGATACTGAACCTGCTCTACACTGAATGAGATATGCCTTGAATTTGTTTCCTTTATATATTATTTCTTCCAGGTTGCACTTTTGAGGATACTTTTATAAGAAATCTCTCCCTAGCCTTCATCAGAAACATGCAAATATTATTAGTTTCATCCACTAAATAATCTTTGTACCTGACATATCTATTCCTTTAAAAATGTTTTATTTTAAAATGTCATACATATAAGATAGTATATAAAATGTATACATAAAATTTGAAGACTAATAAAAATAAAACAAAATGACTACCTGCTTACCTATCTTAAGAAAGAGAATAGATTTTTTTAAAAAAATCAAATAGGCTAGGTTATATTTCTGATTTTCACAACAACCGCTAGATTAAAAAAAGACACATGCTATTTTGGCTTATCTTAATATTTCATCACTCCCTAATACCCAGTGAGGTGCTTTTTAAATTATTTTATGATGATTGAATTATGTCTCATGTCAGACTCCTTTCCAGGGATTGCGAGATGCATTCCTTTTTCAAGAAGCTTTTTTTTTTTTTCCTGCAATGAAAGAAACATTGTGAATTCAACATTCTGTTATATGTACATCTGATGTTCAGTTCCCAAATATTTCTTTCTTTCCAAAGTTAGCTTTCTAAAGCCTTTAGCTGGAAGAAGAGAAATTTATCTCTGATAGCAGTTCTGTTAGTAGTTTGCTGAGGACTTCAATGTCATTTTTAAAAATCCAGGTGCAGATCATTTCCACACATATTAACACATTTGAGGGGTCTAGGTCGATTCTCAGCCACGGTTTGGAAATATAACCTTGGAAGATAGAACATATCTCACCAATCATATCAGTTATAAAAAAATCCACTGAGCTCATATTTTATAGCTCTTTGTATGTGAAGGACATTGTGTTAGTTATTCCAGCACAAAGGGATGAGGAAGACATACCTATTTTTTGAAAGTTATAACTTAGGATAATCTTGCTATCTAGTCAAATTTCTGATTTGAGAGACAATGTAGTTTCCAGAAATGGTAGAATCTTATGATCCTTAGTTCTGTCTAGGTTTCTATTTTCCAGTCATATCTCTAACATCACATTCTCAATCCAGCTACCGTGCCCTGTCCCAGAACTTGTTAATCTTCCTCTTATTATTCATTACCTGTGCACATATTAGGCTATCACTCTGAATTCTCTCTGCCTAAATTAGGCAGAAAATTTCCTTGCTGCTTCCCAGTAATATATTGATGTACGCATCCTATTTACTGCTCTTAGACTATTGAATCCAGAACCTTAGATTGTTGTTTTTGTTTTTGCTTTGTTTTCCCTGTTTATTCTGTGTCATGAAAACCTTTCCTAAAATTTTGTTAAACCTGGTAAACTTGTTTTATTCACCTTATTGTTAAGCTGACAAGTGTGTAGAGTGTCTCTGAGGTCCCTGAAGTTAAAGAACTGTTGGTCTTTTAAGCATTTTATTGTCTTATTAGTATACAAATTCATTTTAGTTTTGTATTGATTGCTCTACAGACTTCAATATATATCTTTAACTCATCACTATCTTTAAATAATATGATATTACTTTACTTACAATGTAAAGTCCTTATAACAGCATAGTGCCATTCCCCCTCCTAGTGGTAGTGTTGTCGTGCATATTTTTCTTCTGTGTATGCTAAACACCAAACATTATTATTAGTCTGCTTTAAAGAGTCGATCATTTAAAATTAATTTTTTACATGAGAAAAATACGTTTTATATTTATTAACATATTTACCATTTCTGGCACCCTCCAATTCTTGATGCTTCATTTTATATCATTTTTTTTTTTTTTTAGCAGTCACAGGGGAGCAAGAAAGCGAATTTGAGAGCAGAAGCCTCAAGATTTCTGAGGCCAAGGCTCAGAAGTCACATACTGCTTCCATGAACACTTTTTGTAGTAAGTTCTGTTGGTGTCAAATTCTCTCAAACATCTCTTATTTAAAAATTTTTGTCTGGCTTTTTTTTTAAGGCTATTTTTGTTTTGTATAGAATTCTAGATTTCTCCCCACAACCACAGGACTTTAAATAGGTTATTTCCAATTTTTGTTTGTTTCCACTGTTTCTGATATGAAATTATGAATTACTCTTCATGATTTCCCCATGCATGTGATCTGAATTCTCTCTTTGGCTACTTTCAATATTTTTTTCTCAAACATTAGTTTTCAGCATTTTAATTATGATTTACCTTGAGATGACTTTCTTTGTGTTATGTTGTCTGGGGTTTATTGCAATTCTTTGAGAACATTTAGCTACTATTTCTTTAGCAATTTTTCTCTCTTTTTATTGTGATACTCCAATCATATATTTTAGGTCTCGTAATAATGTCTCACAGTTCAATGAGGCTCTGTTCAATTTTTTTCCAACATTTTTTGTCTGCTTGCTTTGGATATTTTCACTGTCTGTCTTCAAAGTCACTTAAGTTCATTTTCATAGTGTTTAATCTACTGTCAAGTCCACCCAATAAAATTTGCACTATAGATGTTACATTTTTAACACTAGAACTTCCATTTGTTTAATTTGTATAGTTTCCATGTCTTTATTGAGATTCCCTATTTATTCCCTATTAATTATTTGTTGGTAACATTTCCCTGATGTTCCAGATGTCCAGAACTTATTTTTTATTGGTTGTTAGACATTGTGCTATAATGTTGAGTAGCTCTATTTTATTGTCTTCCCTAATAGAGTGTTGGGTTTGTTTATAGGCAGTTAATTTAATCGAAGATCAGCCTGTTTAATAAAATCCTGTTGTTCAGCAATGTTAGGGCAGTTCTAGAGTTGCCTTGACCTAGATCTATAATATCTCTTTCTTACACTGTAATGTTTTGGGGATATTACTCAATGTCCATGATGTAGAAGTGGTCTTTCAACTCTGGCTAGTTTGTATATGAATATTTTTCATCCTTTTATGAAGTCTAGCAGTTATTCAGGTCACATTTCCAGATAGATGTTGATTTAAAATTTTGTTTTTTGCCTCATCTCATGGAGTCTTACCCTGTACATTTGCACTTACAATCAGCCAAAGACTAGCCAAAGCATTACACAAATTTCCATGCAGATTTCTGGATCTCCTTTTCTCATATTTTCTACCATTCTGATATCTTGTATGACAGATCACGTCTCCTTGGTATCTCCAAATGCCTCCTTCTGCCTCCACAGATCAACAAAGCTTCTTTGCTCCCACTCTTTGCACCACACCCACCTATGATGGATCATCAAGCTATCGGTTTTGTTAATGAGAAAGTGATGGATGACCTTTGAAAGAATAGTTTAAGTAGAGGTGTCAATATGATCCTATTTCAGGTTCACAGGTCTTAAAAGGATGGGGAAGTAACTCCAGTTATTGCAAATTTCACTGTATGTTCCCATGGTCAACCCTTCAAAATATAAGAGAGATGTGTGCTGTTATGTTTTTCTAGAATAAGTAGCATAAAGGAATCACCAACCACAAAGTTGGTGCTGATGGCTACAGTAATAGAAATTAAAATAGGACAAAGCATTATTAATAGTGGAGGTGAACAAAACCCTTGAAATGTTATTTTATTTTACTCCTAGTATTTTCTTCAAATGAATACTTATATATTTATTGCAAGATTTTGTATTATAATTGTATTTTTTTCCACTGGGCTGTGAGAACTTGCCTCTTTGACTTTTCATCTCATAGTTCATGAAAGAGCGTATCTAGAAGTATTTTAATATTTAGGTAATATGGATTTTTTTAAAACTAAGAGTTATTTAGTACTTTGCTAATTTCCTAAAATTGTGAAACAATTATATAGTTGTTATACAAATGAAGAAAGAAACTTAGACAGATAGAGCTCTATTTAGGGAAAAATACAAGGAAAATAAATGGTTAAACAGTTAATATTATTTATCAGCATTATATAGTATAGTATATTACAACATAGTATAGTGTAGTATAGTATAACAGATAGCATAACAAAAGCACAGGACTATAGCGTTCATCTGTCTTTTGTGTCATCATTATTATTAAAAAGAAGTAAGAAGGAGTTCCTGCAAGACAGTTCATAACTCAACACTTTTTGTTCTCTATAATTTTATAAGTCTCTTTCAATATAAATTAAATCTACCATGCAGGCAAAAATCAAAACGAGGAAAGAAAATAGACAATAGACAATAAGATTTATAATAGGGCTGCAAATCAAGAGGATGAACCAATTTTTAAATAGTTTTCCCTCTGCCATGACACAACTAGGAACATATTCCCAGGGCTCACTGATGTCTTTGGAAATGGTTGAGAGGTTTGAACATACCCTGCTCTACAGCAGGCTCAACACTTAAAAAAAATGGTAAAATAGATTTGTAGATTGACCTTAGTAAAAAGCAGTTAATGCTTCCCAATCTTAGATTATTGTAGCCTGACACACTTTCTGTTGTACTTATCTCTGACCTACTCTACACAATGGCTCTGTCCTGATAATAGGTTGTATTCTACATAGATGGCTGTCTTTGATTACATATTGGAAGCTTGCTGATTCTCAATGTAATTCACTATTGATGATAATTAATGACTTGCTTGCCTTTACATAGGAATAGAATGTTGATAATTCTAGATGTGGAGAAAAACCTGTCACATTCTATCATTTAAAACATTTTACTAGAGGATATCCCTGGTGGCTCAGTGGTTAAGAATCTGCCTGCCAGTGCAGGGGACACGGGTTCGTAGCCCTGGTGAGGAAAGATCCCACATGGCACAGAGCAGCTAAGCCTGTGCATCACAGCTACTGAGCCTGCACTCTAGAGCCCGTGAGTAACAACTACTGAGCCCACATGCCACAACTACTGAAGCCCGTGCACCCTAGAGCCTGTGCTCTGCAACAAGAGTGAGAAGCCACTGCAACGAGAAGCTCACACACTGCAATGAAGAGTAGCCCCTATTCACCGCAACTAGAGAAAGCCTGCGTGCAGCAACGAAGACCCAAAGCAGCCAAAAATAAATTAAAAAAAAAACAAGCAAACAACATTTCATTAGAGAAAGTCTGGCAATTGAAGTGCTCTTATCAACAGAAAATGGTTTGTGTTTCTATGTTCTTTGCCCATGGAAATGTTTGGATGTAATAATCAAATTACTTTTGGGATATCTTGTTGCTTTAGAGGTATATGTTTAGAAAATCAGATAAAGTGTTTTGCATTCAAATACATCTTCTTCATTATTTAAAGAATAAAATTACAAGAAACATCTTAATGTGTTGATACTGATTATGGAATGGTCATTTTGCAGAAGAATTCCAAGATAGTTTTCAGGTGTTGGGTGCTTGGTTCTGTAGGTACGAGCAAGTTGGTCCTGTCAGGATATGTGGTGTGAATGGATCCCAAATAAAGGTTCTATAAATGTGAGCTAGCTTTGCATAGAGAAAATGTGTGTTTGGACTTACCTTTTAATTTCAGCTTAAAAGTCTTCACCAAAGCATGTTGTGGGGTGTCTCAGTGAAGATCTCCTATTTCCCAAAACTGTTATAATAAAATAGGAAATATTTAGATATCAAAGTCCCATGCTTAAGCCCTTACTCTGCAAGGTATTTCGTATGTGGTTTTGAAAAAACTCACTTGCATAGTAATATTTTTACTTATAAAATGAAAATCAGATTAATGCACACCTTAAAGTATGGTAGAAAGATTAAGTGAGAAAGTTTACAAGAAGCTTTGAAAACTATGAGAAAACTGAAAATTATAACTACTACCTTTTTGTTTATTATTTTTATTTTTTCTATTATCATTGTGGGAAAATAGCTAAATGTGTTCTCATGCTATTGACTTTGGGTTAACAAATTTTACTTCTCTGTGATAGTGATTTATAGGACCAGGCATGGCTTTGATTTCTAAACGACTAGCATTGTGAATTATGCCATGTTAATAATAACCAACTGAAGAAAGTGTGAAAATTCCATGAAGACTTGGAGAAAATGGCATAAGTGCCTGTGACAAAGTGGGCGATTCCCATTAATTTTTCCGTGTTCTGTTTTTCCTCCCTGTATTCTAAGTAAACAGACTGCAGTTTTCACTATACAAATAACCTTGTTAGTTTGGGGAGAAAAATGTGTTTAAGTCAAAGAATTTCAGTACCTTATAGCTTTGGTCGGTTATATAATTGCACATTTTGCAAAGCAATTAAATTGGAGAAATTACAGTCTGATATAAAGGACCTATGTCAGAGAAAAAAATTAAGTGTGATAACTATGAGTGCAAATATAAAGTCCATTATTTACAACCTATTACTAGATGGAACAGCCCAGTAAACCTATTGCTCTCAGTATTCATGGCTATTTTGGGCTCGGAGATGTCCATATTCTGATAAGAATTAATACATAATGCATATACACACTACTGAATACTGAACACCACCTAAATTTCTATGAAGAATATATTTACTATACCAAGGAGTTACTGCCCATCACTGCTTTAAAGCTTCTGCAGAGGTCTTAGTGAATATCCACTCACCCACCTACAACTATGTGTGACATTTAAATTTGTTTACCATAATAAATCAAAAGAAAATGTGATCAGTACTCACTTTAGATTATAAGTATAATGCACCCAATTGATAACTAAATAATAAAAACAGAGCTGAGCTCTTCCTTGGAGGTTTCTAAAATGCAATTTCTTCAGATACTCAGCTCTCATGCTAAGGACAATTTATTAGTGGTCTAGTATTTTCCTTCTAAATAATTTCCTTCAAAAAATACTTCCTTTATTACATTTTACTAACAACAATCAATTAAAAAATTTTAACACTCTATGATAGATTCTTGTACCAATTTGTGTTCCCATATTATGTTGCCATATCAGCA
Source organism: Neophocaena asiaeorientalis asiaeorientalis (assembly GCF_003031525.2). NCBI lineage: Eukaryota > Metazoa > Chordata > Mammalia > Artiodactyla > Phocoenidae > Neophocaena > Neophocaena asiaeorientalis. The sequence goes on along the minus strand of NW_020175684.1, from coordinate 6,670,157 downwards.
GAAAAACTACTTAAGCAAAAATTAACAAACTATCAGTTGAAAGCATCCATTTTGTTTATTCTATAGTCCAATAAATCAAATAGTTTTGGGCTTTATGACTAGGAAATACTAAACCAGTTTGACTTAAATGGAATTAAAAAATGAGAGATATAGTACAGCTTATCTCTGGGCATGCTTCTCATTTTGATAAGGTAGTTTAGAAATAAATTTCCTCTCTGTAAAATAAAGTAAAGTACGCTAATGCAATTTTTATTAGAAAGTTTTGAGCATAACATAAAAAATAAAAATGGGATTTTGAAAAAAGATGGCTACTCCATTTTTAACAGGATAATTTATACTTCAGGTGTATTTAGTACATAAAGCCCTCTCTGTGTGCCTTTTACAACATTTTCACTTAAACTTGCCTTAAGTGGATTGCTTAATAATCCTCAATGGCTTTTCTCAGAGTGATGATGAAAACCAAACTCTTTTCCCTGCCTACGAAGCCCGATGACATGTGGTGGCCTGTCACTTACTTGCCTTCCTCATCCCCAACCACAGTTTCCTCCACTTGCTCTGGCCTTTTCATTCTCAGAGCACACCAAGCTTGTGCCACCTTAGGGGCTTTGCACTTTATAATTTGTCTTTCCCCAAATCACCTTCTAATTAATTAGTGGCTCAAAGGTCAGCTCCCTCAAATCACCTTTTAATTCATCTCTCAGCTCAAATGTCACCGCTTCAAAGACATTTCCTACGGCCTTTAAAGTCATGGATAGCATCCATCCCCTTGTTTACTTTTCTGTGTAGTATACAGTGCTATTTTTTGCTAGGGCTTTGTTGGGAAGGAAAAACTTTTCCTTCATCCTCTCAATTTCAGTTCCTGTGGACCAGCAAATTAAATTGACAAAGGACCCTTTAACTGGAGAAAAATGGTTTGCTTGTATGCATATGGAAACTAACAAAAGAAATAGGCAGCTTACTAAATGGTTAAAGTTAGAGGCTTAGGTACCTTATTTAGTGGGGGAAAGGGGGTGGGGAAGGAGAACTAATGAGAGATAAAGTCTGTGATATGTTTGTTTATGCAGGTGTGAGTGGTCTTTCTATCTTTTTCATGGCCATGAAGCTTTCCCAGAGAGGGGACTTATGGTACATTTTCTCTTGGTCTTTCTCCTGGGAGTAGACTCTCCAAAGTGGGAATTTATGACAGCCTCATGTCTCAGAAGTTGTTGTTTTTGGTCAGATAAGTAAAGATCTGAGAAAACCTCTGTCTGCTGTTGAATCTCAAATCTTCAGCTTAAAATAATTTTCATACCACCTATGGGGTTCCAAGTAGATCCCTACAGCTGCCAAAAAAAATTCCACAGACTGGGTGGCTTAAAAAATAGAAATTTATGGGCTTTCCTGGTGGCGCAGTGGTTGAGAGTCCACCTGCCAATGCAGGAGACACGGGTTTGTGACTCGGTCTGGGAAGATCCCACATGCTGCAGAGCGGCTGTGCCCGTGAGCCATGGCCCCTGAGCCTGCGCGTCTGGAGCCTGTGCCCCACAACGGGAGAGGCCACAACAGTGAGAGGCCCGTGTACCGCAAAAAAAAAAAAAAAAAAAAAAAAAATTGATAAAAAGAACTCAAAAATAGACCCAGGACTTTCCAGCTTCCGTTTTCTGACTAAATGCTTGCAAAAACAATCATCTTAAAACTTGGCTTTCCAATTCTGTACGATTCTGTCAGTCAGAGAGTCAGTCATTCTGACAGTCAACTGGTATTTTTAATAGCACTTAAGTATCAGACTAGGACTGTTGCGGTGGTGGGTGAACAGGCCAAGAGGGAGAATCACTGCCTCAGGGAGACTATTCTAACAGGAGAGCAAACTGGAATATATGCAGACAAAGAATATAATGACATCAGAAAAAAGGGGCCATGCAGGGATAGGTCAGGGACTCTGGATTTTAAGTTTCCTATAAAGCCACTGTGGGGTTGAAAGCAGAAAAGTGAAAATACTGAGCTGTACTTTAGAAAGATGACACTAGCACTAACTAGATTGTTAATGCTATTATGCTGCCATCGTATTTGTTACTTCATCAAAAATGTGAGAATTCAGTGACCTGAGAATAATGTTTGATTAGGTTTGATTTTCAAAAGTTTACTCTTAGACCTGTTTCTTAAATACGTCCTGGCTCCCCGTTGTAATCTGGTGAGTCTGATCTTTACAACTTGTCCATTTCCATTTTTGTCTGTCTTGTCCTAATTATAACAAAGTTAAAAAACATTTTATATCTGGAGAGTATTTTTAATATATATTCTGAGACAGTTTTTAAATAAAAGCCCAGTTGGAAAGTAATGATCGAAGTAGTTGTGAAAACACAAAGTATTCTATATCTTTAAATTTCAGTTTTAATTGGTTGAATTCTATATCTGTATATGTTACATTTTCACTTCGAAAATGAAGTGGAGGATTATGACAATTCAAACAAGAGAACTTTTATAAATTTAATCATCTGAAGAACTGTGCTACTTCTTTAAACTCAATTCTCCAATGAAAAATTGCTTATATATTTATAACCACATTAAGACTAATATTTTAATTATTTAATATTAAGACGAATTAGGTCATTTTCCTTATTTATTTATTTAACCAATGAATTGCTTTCTTCAACAAAACTTTAGCTCTGTCAGAGAATGAAGGAGTGCAACTCTGGTTAAAACAGACAATGCTACTGTATGCTGTACCGTGCACTTGAAAGTTGCTAAGAAAGTAGGTGTTCCCACCGCACAACAGAAAATGGTAACCATGTGAGATGATGGGATATGATCTGTTGTGTGTCATATAATTTCTGGACAGTGCAATATTGTGTGTCACTCACAAGAACCAAGTTGTGCTTAGCCATGAATATGTAATTGACCCTAAGAACATCTAAGATTGGACTTGTTCCTGTATTTCCCTTTTTCTTCTTTCTTTCTAAAATCTACCAGCAGCTTCTTACAGCAAGATATGACTATTTTCCTGTAGAGAATTTTGTCTATTTTAATTTCAGACTTAATTTTTGAAATGTGCCTTAGGTAGATTGTCATCTGAAGAATATTTGGAAATAACTGAAATTCTTAAGCTGCATAGAATTAGTTTTAAATTGGCAATGTGTATTATTTAATGATATTAAACCTTTGAGCTTAGTTGTGGACTTTGATTCATGTTACCTGGGAATTAAACAGCATTGTAGGGAATGGAATTTTTGTTTATTTTGTTTATGTTTTCGAAGTGAAAATGTAACATATACAGATATAGAATTCAACCAATTAAAACTGAAATTTAAAGATATAGGATACTTTGTGTTTTCACAACTACTTCTGTCATTACTTTCATTTTATTTTAATATTAACCTTCTATTTTCAAAAATTGGGGCAATAACATGATAAGAAATGGAATATAAGAGACCATAATTGTACTTTAATAATAGTCACATAGCCTGTACTCAAAAGTAAGATATGCATTATATAAAAATAATCAGCATACAGATAATTTTGTTTTTAAAACATATACTGAGAAGATTATATATTTAAAGTCAGGATTCATACATGTTTGGTAAATTGATTGCATAAGAAGAGAGGACACACTTTAGTTTATATTCCCTCTGTTTTTCTTTTTCATATTTCTTCCTTTTCATTTCTGTTAAGTTTAAAAATTAATTGTTTCTTTATTGATTAAGAAATATCTATGTATTTATTTGGGATTCAATTAGTTTTAAAAATCCTAATTACTTTATTCTTCCTAAAACTTTCTTTGAAGATTTCATTTTTGCTTTTATTTTTAATTGTTCTAACTGGACCCTGTCTCACAGAGGAAAAGATAGATTCATTGATTGTCAAATAGGAGCTCTTTTGAACCGATTCCCCCCCTGCAGGTAAACGTGACTTGGTGGGTTTTAGAATTAATTCAAAGTTTCTGATACAGTATTGGTGAGACTTCTCTCAACAACACAAATGCTATTGCAAGTGATTTTAGATTAAGACTCACAGAACCCTAATAACTGCTTGATCTCAGTGTTTTTTTTTTGTAACCATAAATTGCACTCAGAGGGGCATAAAGCATACAGGTGACTGAAAAGCCTGGTTTAGGATAGAGCTCAGGATGAGGCTCAGGGTTTATACTGCTGAATGAACTCCAAGTAGTTCTTGAAACCTGCCCTTTCCCTGTGCCATGTCTTGGATGAGTTCACTTTGTCCAATCTTCAGAAATGCAATTTTTTTTTTTTATTGCTACTGTGTGATAGCATTGTTTGTATTTGTCACTGTCATTTGGACTTCCTGTTCTGCTTTTCTTAGTTACGTTCTATTGTGTGAAAATGTACTAAGGAAAGTCAGGAATGGGAAAATGAACCAGGGTTGCGAAGACTTGGGTTTGATTTTGACTCTACCAGAGGACAGCTATTTAAAAAAAAGTGGAAGAAAATATCAGCTCCATCTACTATGTGTTTCTGGACGGTCATATGAGAAAATTAATATGAATGGGCAATGTAAGTTAAAGAGCTGTAGGCAAAACTAGTCTTAGTATTTGCACTATGATCATTTTTTTTCTGCAATCTTGTGAGGGGCAGAAACTCAAAAAACTTTCTCAGAGCAGCTTTGTTTTTGCTTTCCAGAGACAGCTACTCCATTTCCTCTTCATTTCTACACAATGAAATTTTGATCAGGGAGGTCATGTTGTCACTGTGTCATTTGGCTATCGCTGTGTAAACCACCTCCAAAATGCAGCACTTAAAACAACAAATCTTTTATTATAATAGCTCTCAAGTTCTGAGTTTGGGGTTTGGCTGATCACCGGTGTCCTCACTCATATCCAGGGGCTGAATGATACAGGCTGGCCTCGTCTAGGCTCTGCTCTGGTGTCCTTCATCTTTTTTTCTGGGACCAATAAGCAGAGTTGAGTATGTCTACCTCATGGCAACAGCAGAAGGGCAAGAGTGAGCAAGCCTGATCTTGCAGGCCTCTTTCACACTTCTACTTAGGTACAGGTGCTAACATTCCATTGGCCGAAGCAAGCTACTTGGCTAAGCCCAGGGTCAGGAAATTATACATATCACCATTCCACACAGGATGCTGCAAAGTATGTGGCAAAGGATGGAAATAAGAGGGAGAGACAAATTGGGGTCATTTGCAATTTACTACAGTCACTTCCCTAGAGTACTATTTTCCAAAATGAGACAAATGGATATAGGCACATGATTGAGTAGGCATACAGTATAGTCATATATATTAAGAACAAAAGTAATCTTGTGATGAACATGATGAACACATTTTTTTCTTATTTTTAAATTTTCAACCAACTTAGAGTTATCAACTCCAAGTATTAACTGTTAACACATAAAGTGTAGACTGTATAGTTAGATGATACCAAATAATATAAACATTAAAATCCTAGGTAGTAAAATACACACACACACACACACACACACACACACACACTTCTCTTTCCAAGTTGAGCCATATTTTGAAATTTATAACATCAGATTAACAACCTAAATCAAACATCAATATAGAAAACAGAAAGTAAGAATAACTAATATTGCTGTTATCTTCTACGCATGCATGTCATAAATGTATTTTTTTGTGTTCATTATAGTTCTTATACTTGATAATTTGGAAGAACTTCTTAACTGTTCACATGGTTTCTTATTTCCAGAAGATATTTTAGCAGAATAAATTCATTTTATAGCACTGCTTATAACATTTCATTTGATTTAAATTGTATTTATCTTTGCTAAATCAGACATGATTTTTGAGATTACATTGCTATTCTAAAGTTAATAAAATATAACTTAATAGTCTGCTTTAGTAACTATTACTGCTTTTCTCTAAATGTGTTCTTGCGAACATAATTTGCATATATTTTCCAATGGACTTTGCAGAACCTGATATTGTTAGAGAAGGAAGGCTGATAATTATTCTCCAGGGCACACTTTGTCATATTTATGCTTCATTCAGCCCATTAGGAAATAAAATTGTATTTGGTTTTAGCATGCTCATCATTTTCTTTTGTGTATATTTGTGTGTGTGAAGTAGTAATTCTAGTAGCTCAACTTTGAACTCATACATTGTCATAGAAGCATTTAAAACCAAACTATTTTTGGCCTATTTGGAATACAGTAAGGATGCTGACTTAACCATCTAAAGGAGGCTAATAAAGTATAGGTAAAATACATGTAGACAAAGTTTGTTTCTTTAGGAAGCAGCAGAGGTCAGATTTGTTTAAGAAAAAAAAAGTATGAGCCTCTGTTGACAGTATCTAGCTTCAATACTTATCTTCAGGTCGGAGCGCAGGGAGAGGACTGGGGTTGACGGCAGGAGCACAGCCTGAAGGGGGTTAGTGCACCACAGCTAGCCGGGAGGGAGTCCGGGGAAAAGTCTGGACCTGCCGAAGAGGCAAGAGACTTTGTCTTCCCTCTTTGTTTCCTGGTGCGCGAGGAGAGGGGTTTAAGAGCGCTGCTTAAAGGAGCTCCAGAGACGGGCGCGAGCCTCGGATAAAAGCGCGGACCCCAGAGACGGGCATGGGACACTAAGGCTGCGGCTGCCGCCACCAAGAAGCCTGTGCGCGAGCACAGGTCACTATCCACACCCCCCTTCCGGGGAGCCTGTGCAGCCCGCCACTGCCAGGGTCCCGGGATCCACGGACAACTTCCCCGGGAGAACGCACAAGCGCACCACAGGTTGGTGCAACGTCACGCTGGCCTCTGCCGCCGCAGGCTCGCCCAGCACTCCGTACCCCTCCTTCCTCCTGGCCTGAGTGAGCCAGAGTCCCTGAAGCAACTACTCCTTTAACCCCGTCCTGTCTGAGCGAAGAACAGATGGCCTCAGGTGACCTACACGCAGAGGCGGGGCCAAATCCAAAGCTGAGCCCCGGGAGCTGTGAGAACAAAGAAGAAAAAGGGAAATCTCTCCCAGCAGCCTCAGAAACAGCGGATGAAAGCCCCACCATCAACTTGAGGTACCCTCCATCTGTGGAATACATGAATAGACAATGAATCATCCCAAATTGAGGAGGTGGACTTTGAGAGCAAGATTTATGATTTTTTCCCCTTTTCCTCTTTTTATGAGTGTGTATGTGTATGCTTCTGTGAGAGATTTTGTCTGTATAGCTTTGCTTCCACCATTTGTCCTAGGGTTCTATCCTTCCATTTTTTGTTTTGCTTTGTTTTTTTCTTAAAAATATTTTTTCTTAATAATTAATATTTTAATAATCTTATTTTACTTTATTTTATTTTATTTTATCTTCTTTCTTTCTTTCCTTCCTTCCCTCCTTCCTTCCTTCCTTCCTTCCTCCCTCTCTCCCTCTCTCCTTTCTTTCTTTCTTTCTTTCTTTCTTTCTTTCTTTCTTTCTTTCTTTCATCTTTCTCTCTACTTTTTCTTCCCTTTTATTCTGAGCCATGTGGATGAAAGGCTCTTGGTGCTGCATCCAGGAGTCAGTGCTGTGCCTCTGAGGTGGGAAAGCCAACTTCAGGACACTGGTCCACAAGAGACCACCAGCTCTACATAATATCAAATAGCAAAAATCTCCTACAGATCTCCATCTCAACACAAGCACCCAGCTTCACTCAACGACCAGCAAGCTACAGTGCTGGACACCCTATGCCAAACAACTAGAAAGACAGAAACACAACCCCACCCATTAGCAGAGAGGCTGCCTAAAATCATAATAAGTCTACAGACACCTCAAAACACACCAGCAGACGTGGACCTGCCCACCAGAAAGACAAGATCCAGCCTCATCCACCAGAACACAGGCACTAATCCCCTCCCCCAGGAAGCCTACACAAACCACTGAAACAACTTTATCCACTGGGCACAGACACCGAAAAAAACAGGAACTATGAACCTGCAGCCTGCAAAAAGGAGACCCCAAACACAGTAAGATAAGCAAAATGAGAAGACAGAAAATCACACAGCAGATGAAGGAGCAAGATAAAAACCCACCAGTCCTAACAAATGAAAAGGAAATAGGAAATCTACCTGAAAAAGAATTCAGAATAATGAGAGTAAAGATATCCAAAATCTTGGAAATAGAATAGACAAAATGGAAGAAACATTTAACAAGAACCTAGAAGAACTAAAGATGAAACAAGCAATGATGAACAACACGATAAATGAAATGAAAAAGACTCTAGATGGGATCAATAGCAGAATAACTGAGGCAGAAGAATGGATAAGTGACCTGGAAGATAAAATAGTGGAAATAACTACTGCAGAGCAGAATAAAGAAAAAAGAATGAAAATAATTGAGGACAGTCTCAGAGACCTCTGGGACAACATTATTCACACCAATGTTCAAATTATAGAGGTCCCAGAAGAAGAAGAGGAAAAAAAAAAAAAAAAGGACTGAGAAAATATTGGAAGAGATTATAGTTGAAAACTTCCATAATATGGGAAAGGAAATAGTTAATCAAGTGCAGGAAGCACAGAGAGAGCCATACAGGATAAATCCAAGGAGAAACATGTCAAGACACATATGAATCAAACTATCACAAATTAAATACAAAGAAAAATATTAAAAGCAGCAAGGGAAAAACAACAAATAACATGAGGGAATCTATATAAGGTTAACAGCTGCTCTTTCAGCAGAAATTCTGCAAGCCAGAAGGGAGTGGAAGGACATATTTAAAGTGATGAAAGGGGAAAACCTACCACCAAAATTACAATACCCATGAAGGATCTCATTCAGATTCAATGGAGAAATTAAAAACTTTACAGACAAGCAAAAGCTAAGATAATTCGGCACCTCCAAATCAGCTTTACAACAAATGCTAAAGGAACTTCTCTAGGCAGGAAACACAAGACATGGAAAAGACCTACAATAACAAACCAAAAACAATTAAGAAAATGGGAATAGGAACATACATATCGATAATTACCTTAAATGTAAATGGATGAAATGCTCCAACCAAAAGATATAGACTGGCTGAATGGATACAAAAACAAGACTTGTATATATGCTGTCTACAAGAGACCCACTTCAGACCTAGGGAGACATACAGTCTGAAAGTAAGGGGATGGAAATAAGTATTCCATGCAAATGGAAATCAAAAGAAAACTGGAGTAGAAATTCTCATATCAGACAAAATAGATGTTAAAATAAAGACTATTACAAGAGACAAAGAAGGACACTATATAATGATCAATTATCAATCCGTGAAGAAGTTATAACAATTGCAAATTTTTATGCACCCAACATAGGAGCACCTCAATACATAAGGCAAATACTAACAGCCATAAAAGGAGAAATTGAGAGTAACACATTCATAGTTGGGGACTTCAACACCCCACTTTCACCAATGGGCAGATCATCTGAAATGAAAAGAAATAAGGAAACACAAGCTTTAACTGATACATTAAACAAGAATGACAATTGATATTTATAGGACATTCTATCCAAAAACAACAGAATACACTTTCTTCTCAAGTGCTCATGGAATATTCTCCAGGAGAGATCATATCTTGGGTCACAAATCAAACCTTGGTAAATTTAAGAAAATTGAAATCATATCAAGCATATTTTCCAACAACAACACTATGAGACTAGATATCAATTATAGGAAAAAATCTGTAAAAAATACATAGAGGATAAACAATACATTAGTTAATAACCAAGAGATCCTGAAAAAATCAAAGAGGAAATCAAAAATACCTGTAAACAAATGACAATGAAAACACGACAATCCAAAACTTATGCGATCCAGAAAAAGCAGTTCTAAGAGGGAAGTTTATATGAATACAATCTTACCTCAAGAAATAAGAAACACCTCAAATAAACAACCTAACCTTACAGCTAAAGCAATTAGAGAAAGAAGAAGAACAACAACAAAAAAACAAAGTTAGCAGAAGGAAGGAAATCATAAAGATCAGATCAGAAATAAATGAAAAAGAAATGAAGGAAACAATAACAAAGATAAATAAAACTATAGGCTGGTTCTTTGAGAAGATAAAAAAAAATTGATAAACCATTAGCCAGACTCATGAAGAGAAAAAGGGAGAAGACTCAAATCAATAGAATTAGAAATGAAAAAGGAGAAGTAACAGTGACACTGCAGAAATACAAAGGATAATGAGAGATTACTGCAAGCAACTTTATGCCAATGAAATGGACAAATTAGAAGAAATGGACAAATTCTTAGAAAAGCACAACCTTCCAAGACTGAACCAGGAAGAAATAGAAAATATACACAGACCAATCACAAGCACTATAATTGCGACCATGACTAAAAATTTTCCAACAAACAAAATCTCAGGACCAGATGGCTTCACAGGTGAATTGTATCAAACATTTAGAGAAGAGCTAACAACTATCCTTCTCAAACTCTTCCAAAATATAGCAGAGAGGAACATTGCCAAACTTATTCTAGAAGGCCACCATCACCCTCATATGAAAATCAGACAAAGATGTCACAAAGAAAGAAAACTACAGGCCAATATCACTGCTGAACATAAAGGCAAAAATCCTCAACAAAATACTAGCAAGCAGAATCCAACAGCACATTAAAAGGATTATAAACCATGATCGAGTGGAGTTTATTCCAGGAATGCTAAGATTCTTCAATATAAGCAAATCAATCAATGTGATAACCCATATTATCAAATTGAAGGAGAAATACCATATGATCATCTCAATAGATGAAGAAAAAGCTTTCTACAAAATTCAACACCAATTTACAATAAAAACCCTCCAGAAAGTAGACATAGAGGGAAGTTACCTCAACATATTAAAGGCCATATATGACAAACCCACAGCCAACATCATTCTCAGTCATGAAAAAGTGAAACCATTTCCACTAAAATCAGGAACAAGACAAAACTCTCCACTCTCACCACTATTATTCAGCATAGTTTTGGAAGTTTTAGCCACAGCAATCAAAAAAGAAAAAGAAATAAAAGGAATCCAGTTTGGAAAGGAAGAAGTAAAGCTGTCACTGTTTGCAGATGACATGATACTATACATAGAGAACCCTAAAGATGCCACCAGAAAACTACTAGAGCTAATCAATGAATTTGGTAAAGTAGCAGGATACAAAATTAATGCACAGAAATCTCTGGCATTCCTACACACTAATGATGAAAAATCTGAAAGAGAAATTAAGGAAACACCCCCATTTACCATTGCAAGAAAAAGAATAAAATACCTAGGAATAAACCTACCTAAGGAGATAAAAGACCTGTATGCAGAAAACTATAAGACACTGATGAAAGATATTAAAGATGATACAACAGATGGAGAGATATACCATGTTCTTGGACTGGAAGAATCAACATTGTGAAAAAGATTATCCTACTCAAAACAATCTACAGATTCAATGCAATCCATATCAAACTACCAATAACATTTTTCACAGAACTAGAACAGAAAATTTCACAATTTGTATGGAAACAAAAAAGACCCTGAATAGCAAAGGCAATCTTGAGAGAGAAAAACGGAGCTGGAGGAATAAGGCTCCCTGACTTCAGACTACACTCAAAGCTCCAATAATCAAGACAATATGTTACTGGCACAAAAGCAGAAATATAGATCAATGGAACAGGATAGAAATCCCAGAGATAAACCCACAAACGTATGGTCACCTTACCTTTGATAAAGGAGGCAAGAATATACAGTGGAGAAAAGATAACGTCTTCAATAAGTGGTGCTGTGAAAACTGGACAGCTACATGTAAAAGAATGAAATTAAGACACTTCCTAACACCATACACAAAAATAAACTCAAAATGGATTAAAGACCTAAATGTAAGGCCAGACACTCTAAACATCTTAGTGGAAAACATATTCAGAACAGTCTTTGACATAAATCACAGCAAGATCCTTTTTGACCCACCTCCTAGAGAAATGGAAATGAGAACAAAAATAAACAAATGGGACCTAATGAAACTTAAAAGCTTTTGCACAGCAAAGGATATCATAAACAAGACGAGAAGACAACCCTCAGAATGGGAGAAAATATTTGCAAATGAAGCAACTGACAAAGCATTAATCTCCAAAATATACAAGCAGCTCATGCGGCTCAATGTAAAAAAACAAACAACCCAATCCAAAAATGGGTAGAAGACCTAAATAGACATTTTGCCAAAGAAGATATACAGATTGCCAAGAAACACATGAAAGGATGCTCAACATCGCTAATCATTAGAGAAATGCAAATCAAAACTACAATGAGGTATCACCCCACACCAGTCAGAATGGCCATCATCAAAATATCTACAAACAATAAATGCTGGAGAGGGTGTGGAGAATAGGGAACCCTCTTGCACTGTTGGTGGGAATGTAAACTGATACAGCCAGTATGGAGAGGAGTGTGAACTTTCTTTATAAAACTAAAAATAGAACTGCCACATAACCCAGCAATCCCACTACTGGGCATATACCCTAAGAAAACCAAAATTGAAAATGAGTCATGTACCACAATGTTCATTGCAGCTCTATTTATAATAGCCAGGACATGGAAGCAAGCTAAGTGTTCATCAACAGATGAATGGGTAAAAATGATGAGGCACATATATTCAATGGAATAATACTGAGCCGTAAAAGAAACAAAATTGAGTTATTTGTTGTGAGGTGGATGGACCTAGAGTCAGTCATACAGAGTGAAGTAAGTCAGAAAGAGAAAAACAAATACTGTATGCTAACACATATATATGGAATCTAAAAACAAACCAAAAAAATGGCTCTGAGGAACCTAGGGTCAGGAAAGGAATAAAGACGCCAAAGTAGAGATTGGACTTGAGGATACAGGGAGGGGGAAGGGTAGGCTGAGATGAAGTGAGAGAGTGGCATGGATATATATACACTACCAACTGTAAAATAGATAGCTAGTGGGAAGCAGCTGCATAGCACAGGGAGATTAGCTTGGTGTTTTGTGACCACCTAGAGGGGTGGGATAGGGAGGGTGGGAGGGAGATGCAAGAGGGAGTGTATGTGGGGATGTATGTATAGGTGATTCACTTTGTTATAAAGCAGAAAGTAACACACCATGGTGAAGCCGTTATACTCCAATAAAGATGTTGAAAAAAAAATGTAAATCTCCAAAAAAAAAAAAAAGAATATCAATGACCATTATGGGGACCTTTTGAAATTTCCAAACTTAATTTACTTAAAAATGAATTGGACTACAATTGTTCAAAAATGTCCAGAACTGAATGGAGTATTTATTTCAATTGGTATGTTGAGGCTTCCCAATGTTTTCAGGAGTCTAAAATTGTCGCTCTACAAAACAAGTTTTAAGGTTATCTGAGGAAACAGTGAAATTGGCCCCCAAAATGTCAGGCTCCTCTTCCTTGGCTTCTTTGTCCCAGCCTCCCCCTCCAGCACCATCTTATCTCTCTCCCTCAGCTCTTCATGGTGAGATGCTGTGTCCAGGGCCCTCTTCCTAAACTCCTTCCCAGCCACAAGGCAGGAGCCATTCCTAAAATGCAGGTTTTTCTATGTTCCTGGCCATATAGTTATATATTACAATCAATAAAAATTGGATTCTTAAACACCATTCAAAATGATTTCTCATCTACCCACATTCTTAGCTTGAAGACATCTACTCACTCATTAATTTAGACACCCAATAATTATTGAACAAGGTACCACAAGAAAAGTCATTGTCCTAAAATATAGAGGGGAACTGACCAGAGGAGCTGTGAACTCAGAACATGGAACCATATAGTGAGAAGCAGGAACCCAGGAGGGGTAGAGATCTCGAGAGCCAGCCTTTGATCAGATGTTTCCAGACTGAATTTCACAGGTCCTTACAATTTCAACAAGTGACCATAATCTAGGAGTCCTGCATATTGGGTTCTCAACCTTCCATACTGCCAAGTAAGAAATTAAAAATAACACACTACCCTCATTATTACTATTATTTTATAAAAGGAATTTTAAGTAGAGAAAAAAGGCAAGGCAAGTTATCTCAAAATAGGAGACTTTTTTTTTTTTTTTTGCGTTACGTGGGTCTCTCACTGTTGTGGCCTCTCCTGTTGCGGAGCACAGGCTCCGGATGCACAGGCTCAGCGGCCATGGCTCATGGGCCCAGCCGCTCCACGGCATGTGGGATCCTCCCAGACCTGGGCACGAACCTGTGTCCCCTGCATCGGCAGGCAGACTCTCAACAACTGTGCCACCAGGGAAGCCCCATGAGACCTTTTTTGAGTTAAATTTATTTAGATTTATGATGGTTTTCTATTTTTTTTTTTTTTTGCAGATATATGAAAAGACTTCGTATGAACAGGAGATGAGAATGTGGGAAACCACCATTCTGGCACCCAACAAACCTTGTGTTTAGAAAGAACATTGGGTAGAACTTTCAGAATCCTGTCCTTTGTCTCATCTGTGTGTTCACACATCCATTCTGTGAGTCTTTAGTGAATAACAACTCAGGACAGGCCCTGACAATGTAAAAAATAGAAGTAGACAAGAAGCAACCCCAAGAAGCCACAAACACCACCCTGCCTCCTGTGTGCTCACATCCTGCTGGGGAGACAGGAACGAGATAAATTCATGAAGCAGAAGAAGTGGGATGACATCATGGTCATGAGCACAAATGGTCCCACCTTAGCTCTTCATCTAGAAGCAATGGGGGCATAAGGACAAATATAAATACTGAGTCCAGGGCTCAACCTAGATTTTAATATTAGGTATTAGGGGTTTATCTGACAGTTGCTTTTACTCTTTATAGCAGCATTAGATGCAAATCGGTTTAAACTTTCCAGTAATCACACAGGCTGACAGCAAAGACCACTGTCCCTGGCCCTGTCTCTTCAACCATGGCTCCAGTTTCATTGATTCAACCACCACCAACCCTATTTGTGATTTCTTCTGGAATTTACCTCTATATTTTTAAATAACATGCTTCTGGGTCATATTCTGATCTGTCCATTGAGAATATTAACTCTTGTAGTTGGCAGAATAATGTTCCTCAAAGATGACCATGGCCTATTCCTACAATATGTGAGCATGTCACCTTTCATTCTAAAAGGCAACTTACAGGTGTGATTTCCTTGAGGATACTGAGATGGGGGAGACTAACCTGGGTTATCCAGGCTGGTCCAATATAACCAGCAGGTTCTTACAAAGGATGGAGCAAGGAAGAGTCAGAAAACGCAGATGTAACAAAGAAATCAGAGGTTGAAGTGATATACTTTGAAGGTGAAGGAAGGTGTCAAAATCCAAGTCATGAAGGCAGCCTCTAGTTACTGGAAAAGGCAAGGACACAGATTCCCTTAGAGCCTCCAGAAGGAAGACAGCCTGCTTGACACCTTGATTTTAGCCCAGTTAGAACCATTTAGACTTCTAAACTCCAGAACTGTAAGATAAGACATGTATATTGTTGTAGGCCCCTGGCTTTGGGATAATTTGCTACTGAAGAAACAGGAAAGTAATACAGCTCCATGATATTTCCCCAAACTGACACATGTCACCTCCAAGAAACATAAATGCTCCTTTTTCTTTTTCCCAATTTAGATTCTCTGGGTTTTCTGTTAAAAGTCAACATTACAGCTATGTAAATATTTTTCACTGAGAGATATGATTGCATTTTTGTGTTGTACGGTTGTTTTTCTTCAGTGAATAATTACCTTATTTTTTTTCCATGCACTTATGGGAATTGTAAAAGCTACAGTTCATGTGTAACACTCCCTTCTCTTTTCCACATGGGCCATACATCAGACAGCTCTTTATGCCAAAGCATAAAAAGATCCCGAATGAATTGCTGGCCTCACAGTAAAACAATTAGATGCTCCCACTTCAGTTATTAATCATTAAGGTGAGGGAAACTTTTGAAAAAGACAAGTGTAGATGTGATAGATGGAATGGACATTGGAAAATCAATTATCTTATACTAGCTAAGACACTGAATGAAAAAGAAAAAAGGTTGATGTTCAATGATAGTGCTCAAGAGATGACCAAGTGCCTAAGTTACTATTTTACACTTAAATTCACCATGAGAAATTTCATGTAAATGTTTAAAGAGAAGACTTGAAAATGTGTGATGGATTTGGGCGCCATAATATTCACCTTAAACCCCTTAACCAAACACAACTTCTTCCTGAACCAAAAATACTAATCACGTGGCAGGTATCTCTCATAATGCTCAGGTTTCACCCACCTCTCAGCTTATAACCATCATCTTCAGACATTATAATTCCTCCTTTGTGACGTCACAACTGCTAATTTAAGGAGAGGCTTCCTGTGTAAATCAAATTCTCAGATCAAATGCTCTCTGATATACTCTTTTTTTTTTCTTTATTTTGAAAACTCCAAGGACAGTCCAATTTATACTCAGGCCATAGCTATTTTGGACACTGCCTTAACAGCACCCATGCGTATAAGTCAAGCCAAACTGAAGAGCTCCATAAAATGGTGAACACTTTGCAAGCTAAATTTCTACTGACATCTACATAATCATTGGGGCTGAACCTACAAAGGTACAGATTGATGCATCAACAACTTTATGCAAGCTTGCACAACACCCTTTAAAACTAGAAATTAAAGAAGAAAATAAAACTAATATTTGAAAGCCTTGTAGAGGATCATCATACTTTGCACCTATCTATGTAATAATCATATCCTCCCATAAAGAAACCCATCTGAAAAGGCTATTGAAGTATTAAGCACCCCAGGGCCATAACAAAATAGTCATACTACACTTCCTTGTGGTATTGAATGTAAATACTATTTTATCTTCTGTGCTACATTATAATTGTTGACCTATGTTATAGCTTCTCTAGTCCCCTTCAGGTAAATAGTCGATACATGTTTGCTTTTTCCTGGGAACATCAGCAGTGTATTCAGATCACTCAGTATCCATTTCCTTTTACACAATTCTTTATACAAGATAAAGAATTATTTGAATTCCTAAAAACTTAAGTAACCTTATGTGGATGGCCAATTGCTACGTTCTAATCATGAAATGAGCACATTGATTATATTTATCTAGTTATTGTTTGAATTCCAAAAGGATTTTAAATTTCCAAAGGAAACTTTACATTTTTATATAAAAGGACATGATATAGCCCAGGGAGATATTCACCTCACTTCTGACAGATTACAAACAATTCAAACACTCCTGGTCTCTTAAAGATAATTAAGACAATTTTTTTGAATCCCATTGGTTCCTGTAAGAAATGGGTTCCCAAATTTTCTGCAATTATCATGCTTATATTTGACTTAGCCAGGTCCTTAGTAACTTAGAAAATTCTTCCTTAGGAACCATAAAAATGGTTAAAGATTATGCAATTTAAAATTAGCACTTCAACAACTTCCAACCTTGAGCCGACCTTATAATCACAGGCTTATCTACCTATTGGTAGAGTGATCTGGAGAAACCCTTGATACAATGACTCAATTTTATGGAAATCACCAATGATCAATAGCTCACCACAGCCTTTCACTTGGACTCGTGGCAGAAATTTCCACACCTTGCCTCAATGTAATAGTAGCTACATCTGAACTAGTAAAACCCAGTGCTGCCTTATTTTAAAGTTACCCCTAAACTACATGGTCCTTAGTGCTGTGCAATTTTTTTTACTTACTGAAAATGCACACTTTTTCTAAAAAAATACGATGCTTTATCCTATAAAATCTTATTATTTTCTCTTCATCAATTTCCATTTGTAAAACTTTAAATCCTGCTATTCTTTTTCGATTACCTAAACAAAAGAAAACATAACTTTCTAGTATTTGTCTGAAAAACTGCCCGGCTCTGAACAGACTTATTAGAAGCTCTTATAAAGAAATCCAGATTTAATTTCACTTGTTGATGGATCCTAGTTTAAAATTGATAAAGAAGAATATCAGGTCAGATATGCCTCAACAGATCTCGACTCACCCCTAGAACATGACTCCTTACCAAGGAAAAATCTTCCCAGGTCGCAGATTTCATTGTTCACTAACATAGATAAGGGAATTAAAATATACACCAATAGCAGATATATATACCAAGTAGTCCCTGATTTTGGAATGCTTGTAAGTAATTGTGTTTGATCTTATACAGGATCACAAGTAAAATTTGTCAATAGGGAGTACTTTTAAATCCTCTAAACTGTCCAAGGAGGTGGCTAATATAGATATAACTCATTCAAAAAGAGATCATATGAATGTTAAAAAAACGTCCTGACTGATCATATTTTTAGACAGGCAACACTCATGTGAAAGGTCTAAAGTGAGTATTATAAAATACCATTTTTAACTCTAGTGTCAGAAAGGGATATTGGAAAAAAAAATATTTGCAGATTAAAAGAGAATGATCACTGGCACTTTCAGGATGGCCGTTTGTTGGCACCAGAGAATCTCAAATAAAAAAAAATAATGAAATCATCCATTATAGCAAGGACAAATTGGCCACTGTACTCAACTGGCATTGCTGGAAAGTTTGACTAAATTTGCTGATGTTGTCTCCGATGAATGTCTCACTAGTCACCAGCATAAGAAAGGAAAAGACATACATAAGAGCTCAAATCTTAGAGTCCTTTCAATATCTACAAGTAAATTTCATACCATATTCCACAACAATAGGTTTTGAATTTGCTTGGTCAGTGTATTCTTATTCTAGTGATGGATGAAAGCTTTTCCTTGCCAGAAAGCTGAGTTTAATACTGGCAATGATATTACTTGATTCTGTTTTCCAAACCTGGGGATTCCACCCTACCCCACCAGTGACAGAGACACCTATTTTACTGGGACTGTCACTAAAGAGATTTTCAACATTTTGCTGCTTATTGAGGAACTTCACTGCCCATATTATCCCCAATTGTCAGAATGGTAGCAGTAAAAAATGAATTTTTAAACTAGAACTAGAATCAACAAAGCTTTCAGACATTATAGGAATTCAAATGGTATTGACATTGTTTTTAATGACAATAAAATTAGCTATTTTCAGGAGTTCACTGACTCTTCCTTTCTGAATTAGTAGTAGGCTACCTTTTATACTTAGGCATTTTATCTCTGATTCTGGATCCTCCTTAACGCAATCAGATATTTCCTAATACTACAAGGGACTCATGGAATTCACGTGGTCTTATCATTAACTGATAGTTTTTCTTCAATATCCTCCTGAACAACACTTGGATGGTCTTAAATATTGAGCTCTTACCTTCTGGAAGAAACATCGGATAGCATTGTTGAACTCTAATGTAAGATAGCTTATTAAGTACTGTAACTAGTCAGCACAGAAGTAAAAACTCTAGGAATGCTATTGTTTCCTGGATGCACTCGCACAATTAGAACAGAAGTCATACTGCAATCATAGAAAACTGTTTTAACAAAAGACCTTAAGCTGAGGATTCTTAGAAATATTCCAGAAGCAGACACTATTGAGAAAGAGAAGCTTCAACCCAAGATTTTTGTATCAAGTTGATGGTTGCACCAAGTCATTGATCCAAGGAACACAGAACATGATCCAGATAATCAGAGACATATATTGTCACACTTTAATTTGCATGTTCTTATTCTTTACCTTCCTAAATATTTTCTTTGCTATTTGCAGGTTTAAGGTTCTGGACTTTTTTTTTTTTTAAAAAACCCACATTTGTTTATTTATTTATTTAATTATTTTGGCTGTGTTGGGTCTTCGTTTCTGTGCGAGGGCTTTCTCTAGTTGTGGCAAGAGAGGGCCACTCTTCATCATGGTGAGCGGGCCTCTCACTATCGTGGCCTCTCGTTGCGGAGCACAGGCTCAAGATACGCAGGCTCAGTAGTTGTGGCGCACGGGCCTAGTTGCTCCGCGGCACGTGGGATCTTCCCAGACCAGGCTTCGAACCCGTGTCCCCTGCATTAGCAGGCAGATTCTCAACCACTGTGCCACCAGGGAAGCCCGAGGTTCTGAACTTTTAATAAACACCTGTTGCCTCTTAATTATTATATCTATATCTTTAAAGTCCTTATCCTTAACATTGCATTGCTTTGTGCACACTTAATTACTACTTGTTACATACCCTGCTACAATTTCCTGAGCTTTTGCTAAAATATAAAAATAAACTAACAACCAATTCTGTTCTTAGCTTCCTTTGGATGGCAACTAGTTTCTTTTGATAACAGTTCCTTTTTATAAGTAAGTTTGTATCTTGGATAGGCAGACTTGAACAACAAAATATTTTTGAGATGACAAATACAGCAGGTCAGAAAACCAAAAAATCCATAATATTCTATCACATCATATCTCCAAAGTGAACCTTTGTAGCAGCTAGATTTTTAAACTGAGCTATTAGAGAAATAGACCTAAAGAAAAAGTAGGATATAGATGATATATACTTGGAGACTGTATTACTGTCATAGATCTTACAAGAGAGCTACATTACAAATTCTTAACCCCAAACATTTTTCTTTATATCTACCTGAAGTCTTCTGTATTTCAAGTAACACTGCTTGATAATGGATCACTCTTGATGGTGGTAGAAAGTCATTAAAATAATATTAGACATTAAAATATGTGGTATTTTTGGCTGAAAATAAATCACTGAACAGTCATGAATGACCGGTACTGGATTTGAGGCATACAGCCTATTGGCTGCTTTCTGCAAGAGACCTGTTTTCTGATGACTACCTGATTTCACCCAGGGTCAATTTTTTCACCCAATGTCTCTTCTGGTCTCTCAGTTTCCCTTTTTACACACACACACACACACACACACACACACATATATATATATATATATATAATATATATGTAGATAGATAGATATACATATATATGTATATAGATATATGTAATTCAAATCAAGAACAAAAAAATTGGAACTTGATTTTCAAAATTTTTATGAGTGAAAAATAATCTTTTTCCTTAATTTAATGTTTTAAGTTTCCAAAAGTGAATAAAATTCTGAATGCTATAGTTCATAGAATAGAAGAACTAGACAATATCACTATGACTTTAGAAAACTTTGTCATGAAATTCGACAATCCAGTGGTTCAAAATAAAGCTGATTTAGATATATCAGTGGTATGTGAGAGTAGACTATATCTTATCTTAGGAAGAATGTTTTGCTTGTATCCATACAGATTTCTCAAGTCACTTTAATATAACAAGAAAGATCTATGAAACAAAGAAGTGAAATTAGGTGATTTGGTTAATAGCCAGTTAAATTAATTTGGTTAAATCTGGTTCTGAGAGCACTTCATATAAAGAAGGGAATCTGTTCTCTGGCTATAATTTGAAATCTCTTTGTTCCTATCTTAGAAATAAGCTGTGGGCTCTGGTTATATTCCGTCTCTTAGTATTTTTCTGGGCTTCCGTGTTCAAGTGTGTGACCACCAGAGACTTAAATCCTATTGCTCAGTCATTGTCATAAATGCTATGCAGCTGTTGTCCCATGGAAATTTCCAACAAATGATCATCCAACAAATTTGACACAAATAGATGTTGAAACGGCTACCATGAAGCGCTTCAAATGTGCCTGTATCAATTAGGGTTGAACCAGAATCAGTAGAAGATGTACATTTAAAGATGAGTCATAGGGAACTGGCTAATGTGGTTTTGGGGACTGGCTAGGCAAATCCAAAATCTGAGGCGGGATTCAGGAAGGGTAGATTTAAACTCTCAGGCATAGACTGAAGTTGTTCACAGGTGAAATTTCTTCTTCTTCAGGGAAACCTCAGCTCTGTTTTTAATGTTTTTTGATGAATCAAGATCAGTCTCACTCTGATTATCTAGAATAATCTGCAGTCTTTAAGGTCAAGTGATTATTGACTGTAACTACTTCTACAAAATATCTTCACAGCAACACCTAGTTTAATGTCTTATTGAGTAACTTGAGACTGTAGCTTATCCAAGTTGGCATATTAAAATGACCATCACAGTTGGTCTGTATTAGTTTCCTATGGCTGCCATAACAAATTAGCACAATCTGTGGCTTAAAACAACACAAATGTATCTTACAATTCTGTAAGTCAGAAACCCAACACTGTTCTCAATGGGTAAAATGCAGGAGGTGGTAGTCTGTGTTTCATTCTGGAATATCTAGCAGAGAATTCATTTCCTTGACTTTTCCAGACAATGAAGGCTTCCTAGTTTCTTTGGCTCATGGCCCCCTTCATCCATCTTCAAAGTCAGTAAGGGCAAGTTGAGTTTTCCTTACATCATATCACTCCAACCTTATTTCTATCATCATATCTCCTTAGGTGACTCTGCCTTTTCCTCCCTCTTTTATTTACTTTTTAAAAGTTTTATTAAGAGAATTCATTTACCATACATTTAACTCATTTAAAGCAACAAGTCAATGATTTGAATTTTCTTCTTGTCTTTGACTTTCAGCATTTTTACTATTATGTGTCTATTTGTGCATATCTTTGCAATTTCCTACTTGGAATTCATTGAACTTCCTGGATGTGTAAGCCAGTGTTTTCTAATAAGATTGGGAAGTTTCCAGCCATTATTTCTTTGAATCTTTTTCCTCCTTTTTTTCTCTCCTCTCATTCTTTTCCCTCCATTACATGTATATTGATACAACTTAATGGGTGTCCCACATTTCCCTGAGGGGTAATTGATTTTTCTTCATTCTTTTTTTCTTGTCTTTCTTCTTAAGCTGGTACAATCTCTATCAATCTGTCTTCAAGTTTGCTAATTATTTCTTCTGTCAGTTCAAGTCTACTGTTGACCCCATCTGGTGTACATTTCACTTCAGTTACTGTATTTATCAGCTCCAGAATTTCCATTTTTTTCTTTAATATAATTTCTATCTCTTCAGTGATATTCTATTTTTGTTGTGACATTGTCATATCTTCCTTTACTTTTTAATTCATAGTTCCATTTATTTACATGAACATATTTATAATGAGCGCCTTGAAGCTTTTCCTGTTAAATGTGACATCTGGCTGCTCACACACACAGTTTCTGTTGCCTTCTTTTGCTCCAACGTATGTGCCCTACTTCCTGATTTATATTGCATCCCTTATACTTTCTTGTTGCAAGCTGGACATTATAAATAGTGTATTATGGCAACTTTGGGTACTACTGGTCTCCCCCACTTCAGGACTGGATTATTTTAATGACATCTATTTCCCCCACCTAATGTTGCTATACCCATGATGTTGCTCCTCAGGAAGGTTTTTGTTTTGTTTTTTGTTAGTTTGTTTAATAATTTTCACTAGTTTCATTGTGGCGGGAGCCCCAGAGCTCCTCACACTGTCATGCTGGAAGTTTTCCCTCCTCCTCTTCTATTCTAAAGAAGATTATATTGTGCCAACTTAGATAATCCAGAATAATTTTCCTATTTTTAAGATCAGCTGATTAGTAAATTTAAATCCATCTGTAACTTTAACTTACTCTTCTATATAATGTAACATATTTCCAAGTTGTGGAGTTTAAGAAGTGGACATCTTTTTGGGGAGTGTGTGTTTCTGCCTACTGCAGAGACCCTGACACAGCAAAAAGTGGTGTTGATCTATATTAACCATATCCCCATAACATAATGGTCTATATTTCAGTTTAGCCTAAAGCATCACCAAAAGGGTCAGTGAGAATTAATATGAGCATACTTTTCTCTCCTTGTGATAAGCCAGGCATATTTTTCTGTCCTTGTGTAATACAGATGCTAAGCATATTTATGTGCCACTGTGTTAAACAGTACTGAAAGCAAGCAAAAATAACTTAGGTATTTATTCATAGGAATATTTATTTTTTAAGAAAAGACCGAATCAACTTCAATAGCTTACTAAAACTCTTTTTGAGAATCATTCTTCACTGTTCAAACCCATTAATTCATAAAATTTCCCTTAATTCAACCAGTTTCCTGCTTTGAAAGACCCATCTTAAAATCACTCAGCCCACATCATGAAATCCTAAACATCTCCTCAAACTTTCAAAGGTTGTGACATTACTGAAGCTCTGTTAAGGAGTATGTGTGTGTGTGTGCGTGTGTGTACGTGCACATGTGTGTGTGTGTACGTGCGCATGTGTGTGTTTCTCCATTACTTACAAGAAGTCCAAAACACTAAGTTTTGCTTGATCATTTGTTTTTTCTGATGACAATTTTTTTGAAATTTGACAGCTGACAATTGAATCAAGTAGGTAAGTGTAGACAATATATTTACAGTGGAAAATGTTAAAAGTTAAAAACAAATGAGCCATACTGTGATATTGTACATTATCTTTTTGCATATTTGTATTAACAGTCTTTAAAATAGTGATATTGGAAGCAGAAAAATGATATAATCATCCAAAGTACCCTAAAGTGCAGAAATAAGAGTTTCAGAGAAACATTAAGAAAAGCACAGATTTTTAGACTGTTGCTTTTTTCTCCTTTGGAGTTTCTATGATCTACTTATTGAGATAGAAAATATGTATGATTGTTTCTTTGCTTTGCTTTATTTATATATTTTGTCTTTCTCTTCTATCCATCTCCCTAGTAAGTTAACAGAAGTGAAATATATTTTTCTTTTTTGCCACCATAAAGAAAGAGAAATTAAATAGTTCTGGATTTTTTTTTTTTGCAGAGGGTTTCCACTGATTATTTAAATCAATATTCTCTGAAATAATACTACATTGCTGTTGAGTACTACATCCATGTGAAGTATACAGAATGTAAATCCTTAGACTTATGAAGCAGGAAGAGATCTGGATATCAGTAACCAACAGTTTTCAACCCTGGCTATAGGTTGAAATCACCTCCTGAAGCCACATCTCTTAGTGCTAGGTCTTGGTTTCTTCACAGATGATTCTGATGCACAGTGATAGTTTGGCAGTACTGATATAATTCATCTGCTAGATTTTGCATTTTGAGAAACAGAGATTAACAGAGGTTATGTTTTCATTCAAGGGTATCAAATTTGTAAATGGTGGTTGTGAAATTATAACACATTATTTCTGATATCAAAGTAGAAACCCAATTAAATAAATCATGAAAATAAAGCCAATACTATAATCCATGCCTTGAGATATTTATTTTAGTAGTTGATCTAGGTCATGGTTGCAGTACTTAGATTAAGTTGTTAACCTTAAAATATACTGAGTCCTGTATATCAAGGGTGAGGAAAAAATAACCTTTGGGCCAAATTGAGCCCGCCACATGTTTTTGTATGGTCTGTGAGCTATGAATTGTTTTGCATTTTTAATTACTGGACAAAATTTTTGAAAAGAATAATATGTGATACACATGAAAATTATGTGTAATGAAAACTCAGTGTCTGTAAATAAAATTTTATTAGAAAATCCATGCTCATTCATTTCTGTATTGTCTGTGGTTACTTTCATGTCACAGTGTTGGGTAGTTGTAATAGAGATCACAGTGCCCACAAAGCAGAACATATTTGCTATCTGGCCTGTTATAGAAAAGGTTTAACAACCTTGCTTTTCAACAAAGACTTAAAAGTCTGGATCTGCGCAAATTAGTGGGTGTGTGTAATTATGCAGCCTATGTAGTTGTTGAATGCATTCTTGGATGTGCTCCTCTGTTTGTTTAATGCCACTCATTATTCTATTTGACTCTAATTGTGTTGCTGCATCGATATGTTAAAGATTAATGATGCACTTATTCTAAATCAAGATTCACAGAAACGTGAAGATAAAGCAGAGAATAGAAGGCATGATGGTTAAAGATTTGATTTTCGCTTTCTTCTGGAGAAATTCTTAGGATTTTATGTGTAAGAAATTTAAGTAGTTATAGCAAACTTCCCAGAGGATGCATAGCTCTGCTGCATTCTTGTCATAAAGCTGACAGTACACCTATGCTATCTTGCTTGGAAAAAATATGACAAGCTGATGTGCAGTGGCAGTCATTTGGGGTTTAATTGCATAATAAGTATACATAATATTTGCATATGTCTCAATTGAGAAAGATAACTTCAAAACTGAGTGCTTAAGGAGATGGTAGTGACTGTCACAAAACAGTATGGATCTCTGTCCCCAAAGCAAGATATTATTTGGTAACAGGTATAAACTATTGAAGGGCTCCCAGTACAAACATAACTACTAAATAAACAACATTTGCAGTGATTAACATGCTATGGGATGATGAGGGCAGGTTCCTGCTGATTATATGAACAGGAGTCAACTTGTTAGCCATTAGGATCAAAACAACTACAGCAACAACAGTAGTAACAATAGGGACAGCAGCAAATATGTATTTAGCTCTTTCTATGTGCCCAGAACTGTTTTAGGTAATTTTTAAGCTTTAACCCACTCAAATCCTCACAGCAACCCTACAAGGTAGATAATATTACACTGTGTGAGGTACACTGTACATCATATTGTACAAATGAGAAAAATAAAAAGCAGAGAAGTTAAACAGCTTGGCCAAGTTCACACAACTAGGAAACGGAAGAGTCTGATTTGAAATCAGGCAATTTGACTCCAGCTTTTGCTCTTAAATAGTATCTTTTACTGCTTAACAAAAACTATAGTTTATACAGCATTTATGCTGAACAATAGAATCATGTTTTAGAAAAAAAATAGAGATTTAAATCATGACTTGTTTTCAAGGGATTTGAAAACACATATAAGTAGTTACGTTTATTTTGGCTTTCTTAACTGAAAAACAGGAATTCTATTTACTAATATTGTAGGAGAATGGGACTATCTCTCAAGACGTGGACAGTTTGGTATGTCAACTTTGTTAAGGAGAACAGAGGACTTTAAGCTTATATTAAAATGATTACTTTTCCCCTTAATTTATTTAAAAAATAGCTACTTTTCCCCTCTGCCAGCCTGAGCATAAGAGGATATTTCTCTGATCTTACCTGTGATAACCTGATAGAGCTCTTGGAGGTGAAACTCACAAAAGTGTGGGAGCCCCCTGGACTGGGTCTCAATAGTTTTAACTCTAGTTCACGCTGAATCTCCAGCAATCTAGCTTACCATAGGCTGTGATTCTTTGTACTTGGCTCTTTCTCCAGTTTTTCAGGTTGGCAGTGTACCCATGACCTTAATATTCTAATGGATATAAGAAAGTTGTAGATTTTCAGCTTTTTGAGCTTTTACTTGTGAAGAGGACAGAAGAAATGGCTTCCAAGCTCTTTACATTTGATAGCAGAAACCACCTCTCCTTCACCTTTAAATCACCTACGGTAGACTTACTTGTTGCCTATATTTGTGTGACAGTTCTCATAAATATTTTTGATTTATAATTATAAGTTGGCATTTTTAAACATAGTATAAATTAGTAAACTATTTCAATATATTTCCAGTAATGCTTAATTTTTTTTCTAGTTTAGACATTAAGAAAAATTTCAACTAGCAATCTCAACATGGACTCAAAATTAAATATTTGAGCTGAATTGGGAAATATTCACATCTCTATACATGGGTTTAATCAGAAGAGTGATTTTCTTTCTTGAAATATTTTCCACCTTAATTTCTACATAAAATATATGTTTTCAATTTATAATTTAATTAATAGTTATAACTATTAATAAAATGTATACATACATATATATTTCTAGGTTCTTTATTACTTTTTCTTTCTTTGCATTCTCTAATTTTCACTCTAAATATAATATAGGAGTGCTATCAGTAACTACTCATAAAAACATATTCTAACTGATGAAATCAGCAAGGCATAGTTGCAATGCTGGTCATGCTTTTCTTTTAGCTAACTGATCTCCTCCGAATTAACCTTATTCTATAAGACAAAGACTGTGATATCTATTTGGCTGAGTTGCTGTGAGAATTAGAAATTATATAGGCAAGTTCACTATCCACAATACTTGTCATGTTGTTAGAAATAAAATGAAGTGTGGTCACAACACATTATTGAACACATATATTTTATTAAGACCTCATTAAAGTGTTATTCTCCAAGACTATTGATTGTCAGAAATAAAGGTTCAAGTGAAAAAGTTCACCTTAAAATTCAATGTGTTTATTTTCCTCTTAACAAACCTACCATGTCTCATGTACAATCTTTCTCCGTTCAATTTAATACAATGTAAACAAAATTCACCTCAGGGTAATGATGAACATTATTTCATTGCCAAAAGGGTTTTTCTTCTCTAAAAATATGTAGGGTATGAGGCCTGCATCCCTATAATGAATCACCAAATGTTTTGCTTTTGGCATAGTTGGAAAACCACAGACATATTTATGAGATAATAGATAAAAAAGAACTGAGCCTAACATGCAATGGTTCTATGGAAAAAAACAAATTAATGTTTTATTTTCCTGAATGTTAA
Organism: Neophocaena asiaeorientalis asiaeorientalis; assembly: GCF_003031525.2. NCBI lineage: Eukaryota > Metazoa > Chordata > Mammalia > Artiodactyla > Phocoenidae > Neophocaena > Neophocaena asiaeorientalis. The sequence goes on along the minus strand of NW_020175684.1, from coordinate 6,642,071 downwards.
AAATGTTAAGCATATAACTCATTCTGTTTCTGTGTGCTTTAGAGAAGCACAGTGCAAAATATCTTTTTATAGGTGAAGCAGAAATAGGTGAGCTAATGGTCTGGAAGATTTGTAAGGTGCTGCATCCAAACTGTTCTCTCTTAAGATGAGCTGGAAGTACAAGCCTGCACATTTTTCAAGTAAATTGGCAGAGCTATTGTATCAAGGGGATTGACACAACAACACACGCAGGTCTTTGCTGTTTCAAGTTGTACTGTTGAGCTCAAATTATTTCATTTTCTCAAACTCTTTCACTGAGTCAGTTAAATTTTAGAGTAATATTAAACATCCAAAAATGATTTTGTACATTCAAAAGTGTTAGAGAAATAAAGACATATAAAACGGTCCTTTCTTCTCTCTCGGAACAAGCATCTATATTCTAAACCATATCTGTGTTACTAAAAATTGCAGAAAAGGCTCCATGGGCTACTGCTCCTCCTGAATGATTATTGTCCTCAACCCTAACTCCCAGAGTCCAGACCTTCTTCACCTTTCCTGTTGGTTCAGTCTTTATCTTTCAGGTTGCATAAAAGCTAGTCTTTCAGGTTAGATACAATAACAGAAATAAACTAGCAAGCCCCAAGATTAAATGGGACAGACATAATTTATTTTATTATTGTAAGTTGTAGTGCTTTGAATATCTTTTTATAGCTTCCCTACATCATCAGATTTTCTCTGTGTTAAAGGAAACAAAGCTCAAAATTCAACCTCTCATCCAGTCTGTGAGTCTTAAAAGTATTCTTGTCAGTTGTTCATAGGTCACTTCAGGAATATTATAGTCATGGTCGAAGCAGCTACTAACTCATAAAAAGACAGATTGCAGCTCTGATGTTTCACGTGATGAACCTAACCTGCCAACCTCCAATTTATCCTCCAAATTTTGTTCAACCATTTGGAGTGAAGCAGAATTAATTCTTCTTTCATTCTTCATGCATGCAACTGGAATTTACTGAACCATACCAGGTACTGATATGTGTATTGGTAATTAGTAGTGAGCAAAATAAACATAAATCCCTGCTTGCATGGCCTTCACATTTTAGTAGGTTTGAGATCATGAACAAGAAAAATATATACCATATTAGGTGGAATTATGTGGTAAGTGGGCAAATACAGAGAGGAAGCTAGGAGCTGTGTGTGCACAGGATTTAGCAATTTAAATAGGGTGACTGTGGAAGACCTCACTGAGAAGGTGACTTTTCAGTGATCGAGATAAGGAAAGCCATACACATATTTGAAGGAATATTTCCAAGCAAAAGGAACAGCATGACAGAAACTGCAAAGTAGACAATTTTATACCATTTACTCCATGACAGTCCCTGAACTACTTATCAATTACTAGCATATCATTCAGTACTTCCTTCAGTTGAAAAGCCCAGTGTTTTCCTTCACTTCACAGATAAAATAATTTAGACAACCTTTAATAACACAGTGACCTTCCTTCTGAGAACATTTTCTACTTTGTTTTCACCATCTTTTCCACATTTGCATAGTATAATACTAAATATTTTATTATACCTGTTTGGGAATGACAGAAATGAATGAATGGATTATTTTTATGTCTACTGCTCTCTCTTTTTTAAAAAAGTATGGTTCTGATATGATTAAAAACTTTGTCAGCTATTCACTTCTCTTTTATATTAGTTCTATGTATTTTCTCTTGCTCTTAACATCTTTCTTTGTTCTAGTCTTCCAACTCTGAAATAGCACTCAATTATGGATTCTTGCTAAATACATTTAATTATTGTATTTCTATCTCAGCCAAAGCTGAAGAGGAAAGAAAGGAGTGTTGAGTATTGGACAAAGTTCATTCCTTCATCTAATCTCTGTCATTCAATATCTGTCTCATTTGGTACCAAGCAGCAGAACTGGGATTGCTAAATAACAAATTGCTAAATTCTAACAAATTTCTGTTGTGTCATCACTATGTCATTTTTTTTTTCTCTAAAAGTCACAGTGATAAAAATCAGTGAAACACTGGTAAATGACATTGCAGACTTCACCTCCTTTAACTGTATAAATCTCTTCCTAGGTTTTTGATACTCATTATAAATCATATCAGTCAATAATACCTGTTATAAATAGAATGAACATACAATTTATCAAACAAGCTGGAATTTTTTGCAAGTTAACCATAGATGGGAACTGTAAAAATTAAGCCACTATAACAGATATGAAGCAGAACCATGTAAAGCAAAACTGGACTCATGTTTACTCTACTTATATTAAATTTAATAAAGGTAATATCACATAGCTGCTACCAGATCAGGTTCTAGAATCACAAAGAACTGAGTTTGTATCCCACTGTTTGTGAAACAGCTGTAGGACCTTGGGGAAATTGTTTAACCATTTTAAACCATATTCTCTATGTTTGTAGAGTGTAACTATCTGTAGTATTTTTCCCATAGGGTTGTCCTGGAGATTCACTGAGGTTATATGTATACATTATTTAGCTTAAGGGTTATGTATATGATGCATTAAAAAATAGAAGCACAAGATTTGTGAAATACTTTATATTAAAATACTAAAATGACTTATTTTAAAAATAAACTAAAAATCATAAAGACAAAATGCAAAATGTATTAACAAGCATACTGATACTGATAATTGGCTTTGAATTCCTGATTTAAAGGTAAATGACTGGATAACAGAATTAAAGATAGTAATATATGACAGATATGGTTTTAAGTACTTTATAAGTGCTAACTAATTTAATCATATCAACAACTCTATGAGGAGTTACTGAGACACAGTGTTCAGAAACCCATCTAATATCACCTAAATAAGAAATTGACAAAGCAGAGATTTAAATCCAGGAAGTTTTGCATCTTGACATTTATGATATATTCTTGTTATGAACATTAATGAAAAACCATACATAGCAAAATTAGAAATATAAAAAATAGGTACTTTAAAAAAATCTGTCTCTGTTTGCAGTGAAGGTGGAATAAATGAAAAAAAAAATTTCCAAACTATAAAAAGAAAAACACCTAGAAAACCAGACAAAATATATAAAACAACCATTTTTAAGACATTGAGCAACAGGAAATAGGCAGTATAAGAATGTGATTCTTGAATAAATAAAAATAAATGAGATGAGCCCCATTATTGCCCTAGCTTATGGCTTTGATAATTTCCAGACTTAAATGCAGAGCGTGGAGAAACAGTCAAAGCTTGGAGTGCTTGCTGAGTTGAGGAGACAGAGTCTGGAGTTTGAAAGGCCAAGGTGGATAAAATGTACAGTGCAAAATTCTAGAGAGGAGAGAGATTGACAGAGAGTGAGCTCTGGATATTTGTGTTGGGGAAATCCCTCATTTTTGTCTGAGAACTGAACTTTACATGCATAAGAGGGCACTATCTGAGGTTAGGGAAAGAAGTATTGGAAAGCAATAAGCGGAATAATGCTTGTAGCTCACAAAGAGTTGGGAAAAGTTAGTGTCCCAACCAAAGTGGAAAGACTTACAATACAAAGGGTATAGTGTATAGACCTCAATATATAAATAGTATTGCATTAGTAATAAGGACAAGTTAAATTTATACTGCTTTGTCTTGACCATCCTAACAAAGCTTAGTAACTGATTCACTTTGTTATAAAGCAGAAACTAACACACCATTGTAAAGCAATTATACTCCAATAAAGATGTTAAAAAAATCAAATAAATAAAAGACAGGAACAATTTTTTTTTAAAAAAAGCAAGTCTTAAAAAGATCAGACTGATCCCAAGTATCTTAAATGTGTCCCAGAACAAAACCCAACAATATTTAAAGGACTCTCAACAATACACAAGAAACAAAAACAAAAAATTCATAATGCCCTATATTCGAACAAAAACTAACAACCGTGAAAGGAAGTAGGCAAATATGATCAATACTCAGGAGAAAATGCAGCAAATGGAAGCAAGCCCAGAATTTTAAAATATTACAGAATTAACAGTAAAGAACATTAAAACATCTATCATAAGTATAATCCATATTTTCAAGATGATATAGAAAAAAATGAACATAATGAGTAGCAAAATGGAAGATGAGAAAAGAATAAAATTGGGTTTCTAGAGATGAAATAGCCTATCTGAAATGAAAAATACACTGGAAGATATTAACAGGAGATTAGAAACTTCATAATAAAAGATCAATGAATATGAATACATAGAAATAAAACTATCCAAATGAAACAGAGAAGAAAAGAAAATCTGAAACAAAAATACTAACAGAACTACTACATATGAACAGATCTTTAGAACAATATCAATCAGTGTATTATACATGTAACTGGAGTTACAGGAAAAACGGTGGACAGAAAATTATTTGAAAAAATAATGGCTGAAATTTTCCAACTTTCAATGAAAACTATAAACACAAAAAACCCAAAAAGTTAAAAAAGATAACAACATCAAGAAAACTACTTCAAATCTTATAAGAATGAAATTGCTGGAAACCACTAATAAAGATAATGTCTTTGAACATAAAACCAGAGCAAAAGAAACAAGGAACAAAGATAATAAAACCACAATCAGAAAGTATGCAAGCTGAAAGACAATAAAGGAGTATCTTTAAAGTACAGGGGGAATGAAAAACCAACAGTTATCAACTTAAAATTATAATGTGGAAAATGTATCTTGGAAAGGAAGGCAAAATAAGACTTTTTCAGGAAAAAATGCTGGAATAATTGATTTCCAGTACACATGTGTTACAAAAAATGTTAAATAAAGTTCTTAAGGCAAAAGAAAAATGTTACAGTCAACTAATTTTGCATATGTATATACATATATGAATATATATGAAAAAGGAGAATGAGTCAAAGTAAAATTTATCTAAGAAATGCAAATTGTGCTAACATTTAAAAATCAAAAATGTAATTCACTATATTAACACACTAAGAAAAAAACACAAATCATATTAATAAATGCAGGAAAAATTTGATAACATTCAAAATCCATTCATGAAAATAACTCAGTATACTAGAACTAGAAAAACACATCCTCAGCCTGATAAAGGAAAACTGCTAAAATCTTGCACATTGTAATGCTGATTGTTTTCACCTATTTTGTTTTCTCTCACCACTTCTATTCAACATCATGCTTAAGGAGGTCATGAAAGTGAAAAAAGACAAGAAGAAAAGGAAAAGTCATACAAATTGAAACAAAAATGTAAAATTGTGCAATTTGCTGGTTATTATAACATATGCAGATAATTCAGTCGAACTGTGAAAAAACAAATCTGCTAGAAATTATATGTGAGTTAGGAATTCCATAGTGTACTACTAGGTCATTAGATATGTATCAATTTTATTTTACATACTTAAAGAAAAATGGAAATTTAACAGTAAAAAATTTACCATTTATAATTTGAACAAATATGTGAAAATGTTAGGGATAAAGTTAACAGAAGTTGTTCAAAACCCGTACATGGGAATCCACAGAGTATTACTGAGAAAAATTAAGGAAAACAAAAAGTAAAGGAATAAACCATGCTCAAAGATTACAAGACCCAGTTTTGTTAGGATTATATCAATTCTCCCCAAATTCGTCTATAGATTCAAAGAATTCCAAGTTAAAACACCAACAGGACTTTTTTATTTTTTATTTTTTTGGTAAAAAATGTCAATACAATTACAAAATTTCATGGAAATTCAACAGATCTAGAATAACCAAAAAATTTGGGAAAAAAGAATATCAAAGAGGAGAACTTAGACTATCTGCCTTGAAGACATTGTGGAATGTCTTCATGGGTTTAAAATTGACATGATCATTGGAACTGTATACAAAATCCATATAGAGACCAATAATTGTATGTTCAATTGATTTTTAACAAAGTTTTGAAGGCAGCTTGATGGAGGAAAGGTTAACCCCTTTAACAGGTACTACTGGGACAGTTGGATATTAATGTGCAAAAATTTAGCTTCAAATCTAACCTTAAAATATATACAGAAGTATATATATATATATATATATACAGAAGTTAAACTCAAAATGAAAGATCAACCTAAATGTAAGGGAAATATTTATGAATCTTCTAGAAAAAGAAATCTTAGCTAACTTTGGTTAGGCAAAACATTCTTAATTAAGACATAAAAAGCATAAAATAAAATGATAAATTTAACATTTTTTTCTCTTTAAAAGACAGTGTGAAACCAATGAAAAATAAGCCATAGACTGGGAGAATATATTTGCAAGTTGCTTTTCTGAAAAAGAGTTTGAATCTAAAATATTTCAAGAGCATATCTTTTGTGACAGCATAAGAAAAAAGTAAAAAAAAAAAAATAAAGATAAAATGAGAAAAGGATTTGAACAGACATTTCACCACAGAAGCATGTTTAAAAATACTTGATAAGATTAGTCATTAGGGAATAGCAAAATAAAACCACAGTGAGTTAGAACTACGTACATATTGAAGTGATTGATATTAAAAAACGACTCAGTGTTTGAATGGATGTGAAGCAACTAGGAAAACAGTTTGTTAGTTTGTTTTAAGATTAAACATGTGCTTTTTATATGACCCAATAATTCCATCCCTAAATGCATAACAAAGAAAAATAAAAACCTATAACTACACAGAGATTGCAGTGAAAGTTCATGGTAGCTTTTTTCATAACATCCAAATAGGAAAGAACCCAGAGGTCCTTCATATGACGAATAGATAATTTGTAGTATATCTATCCAATGGAATACTACTCGGCAATAAGAGAAAATAAATTATTGATATAAACATCAACATGGACACTTTTCTAAAGCAGTATGCTAAGCAAAAGAAGCCAAACACAAAAGGCTGCATATGATTTTGTTTTTACAAAAAATATTTTTAAAAAGACAAAATTATTATTTTAGAAAGAATATCAGCATTTTTCAGGTTAAGAGATGTGAGGAGAGAGCATTTACAGTTAAAGGGGAAGGAAATGAAATTTGGGGAGTGATGGAAATTTTCTGTTAGTCACTATCAAATGTATGCAAACGTTGACTTTTACAGTGAAAACTGGTAAATTTCAGTGTATTAAAATTGTGTCTCACTAAGGCTGATTTAAAAATCTGGGTAGAGTAATATAAAATATGTAGAGGTGGCTAAAGACATGTCTAACAATAACTTATAATAAAATTTACAAATGAATATGTGTAGAAAATTAACCTGCTAAACATTTAATAAAATTATCATAAGCTAGAATTTCTTAATGAGAATTTTAAAGTTAATTCGTAGTCATGCATGCTAAGTATGAATTCTTTACTATTAAAATAAGCTAGAAAACTAAGCAATACCAGTGACATTGACTCAAATAAAAATAACAAGCTTCAAATTTATTATTTCTCAAATTATACATAAAAATATTTTAAAAGTAAAGTTTAATGAGGTTGATGGACCTAGAGTCTGTCATACAGAGTGAAGTAAGTCAGAAAGAGAAAAACAAATACCATATGCTAACACATATATATGGAATCAAAAAAAAAAAAAGGGTCCTGAAGAACCTAGGGACAGGACAGGAATAAAGATGCAGACGTGGAGAGTGGACTTGAGGACATGGGGAGGGAGAGAGGTGGGCTGGGACCATGTGAGAGAGTGGCATGAACATTTATACAGTACCAAATGTAGAATGGATGGCTGGTGAGAAGCAGCTGCATAGCACAAGGAGATCAGCTCAGTGTTTTGTGACCACCTAAAGGGGTGGGATAGGGAGGGTAGGAGGGAGACGCGAGTGAGTAGATATGTGTGTACGTATGGCTGATTCACTTTGTTATACAGCAGAAGCTAATGCACCATTGTAGAGCAATTATACTCCAATAAAGATGTTGGAAAAAAAAAAGTAAAGTTTAAATACAAAAGAATTATTAATGGAAAATACCCCAAACTTAATACAGTTATGAATTGTTTTAAAAGAGAATGTATGGGTTTTAAAGTACATCATTAATTTTAAATGAAAATAGAAACAAGTATAATGTGCCACAGCATTATTTATGAAAGTGTTATCAAAACTCTTGTCATTTTGACAGATCATTTGAAAATGTAGCAAAAATATGTCCAAAATTGCTAAAAATCTCTTTGCCACCTGGGTAACATCAAAATAAGTAATGAATTTTTTTTATAAATAAGAGAATGTTAGAATATCTTCATATGGCTCTGAAATAAATAAATCAAAATAAGTTGGAAGTAAATTAAAGGATATTAATAAAACTATATAGTCATTGTCAACAATATAAAAGTACCTATAAATATGTTAAGCTATCGAACTGCAATTCCACCTGAAATTTGTAAAATGTAGTTGCTAAAATTGTAGAATTGAAGGCTGAATGTCCAGGTAACGTGTATGGAAAAGCCAGGATTATAACTGTCTGGGACCCTCAGAGACTGTTGGATTCTGGAACATGCCTCCTTAATCATTACACTGTACCAGTCAACTTTCCGGAATGCTAATTGGACATATTTGGCCAAGTTGAACAAAATTCCAAAATGAGCTCTTAATAAGCCACAAAATTTTTAAATACTTATTATATTTGAGAGATAATGGAAATAGGTATAATATTTTTGAGCAAATCTTATTTTTTCATATCACAACATGGTGTCAATGCACTTTCACAACAATTTTCACATTTGATCCTATTTTCCACCAAATTTGTTCATTAAAAGGGTAAGAGGAAAATAGAAGTCTTCTTGAACTACTCACACACACAAACATTAACAAATAAATTCCAAGACTGAAGTATTAATTTAGAAGAAAATTTCACTGAGAAAGATACAAAAAATCAGTAACTGGTGCCCTCGACATGAATGGAATGTTAACCAATGAAGAGAAAACTAAAAATTTACTGTTCCCTCCATCAAAGTCATTGATGTTGATTTCACCATTTCTTGAGAATTCCATGTTAATTCTTTCTTCAAGACTTCACTCTTACCCTTTCCAAGTCCTGGATCTTTTGTGTCTTTTTCTTATACTTTCACATTAGATTTTAAGGTCCATGGGGAGTACCAGTGTATCTCATTTATTACTTTATCTTAATTCCTAAGACAAGTATTGAGATATGATGGGGGTTAGTTAATATATGTTGATTGAAAATACATATACTTATCCAACTGTAGTACTTGAGGGAACAATAAGTTATAAAGGATAAAAACAGAAGAGCATTGAGAAAACCAAGCCCAAACATTCAAGTTCTGGAAATCCACTATCAGCTAAGAAGAAAGTTTTATAAAATAAAATTTTTAATTGTTGGCAACAGTCATTGTCATTACAGAAATAGCTAAGAGATATGTGGTTTGCTCAATAGCTAGTGATAGCTTTTGCCTCAAAGTCTGAATAATATTCTAAGCAAATAATTTTTAAAATTCAGATATAGACTTATTGGTTTGTTATTTACTAATGTGGAAGATTTGATCAAAAACATTGATTATAGTATTGACATGGACATTTTGAGGAAGACAACATAAACTAACATGTTCATTTGAAATGACAATTACTAGATGGTAATTAAGTAATCACAATGTTTTTGCAGAAGCAATTAGGAAATATCCTGTTATATGAGCAGGTCTTATTTCTATTAGGAAATACACAGATTATATACCACTTTATGGAAGATATTTTAGCAAAAAATAAGTCCAGAGCACTGTACATTAGAACTGTAGGCCATACTACAACCTCGTCATGAAGTGTAATGGAGTTGTCACTTAAAGACATATTTCCATATTCTAAAGAAAGTGATAACGAAATAATCAAAGATCTTTGACGTTGATATGCAGCCAAAAGTGAGACCTTCAGAAGAAAGTCCTCAGAACAAGATTAACAGTCATGAACAAGGTGAGAAAGTGACATTAAACCTTTTCATCCTGGAAACTTCACTGAGAATTCTCCACCCACCTTGTGTGAAAGCACATGTAACTCGGGCTCTAACAGCTGCAAAGTCTCTGAAGACAGTGAGAATGAGCTACTAAAAACATCATTTTCAGGAATCTGGAACTTCAACCCTCACTAAGCTATTTAATATGAACTCTTATTTAATTTATTCTAAAAATACCAGAACTAAAAGTATATTGTGCCAGACTCCAATATTACAGAAACTGTCTCAATTATGCAAAACCTTTTCTTTTTTTCTGGATCATGTTTTCAATCAACTCCTGGACTTCTGCAGTCAAGGCTACTTAAGGATTAAAGGATGAGACACACAGCATTGCCTACATGTCCTAGTGATCATGTACACTCCCTTTATTTAAGAATGCTTAACTTGCTTTTGGCTGATAAGCAGATTTATGTTAATATTGTTATTTGATCAATCTCTGCATTTTTGAAAAGGAGAAGGAGACCACCCTCCAAGAAGTCAAAAATTACTCAGAGATTACATAGAAAAGGCAGCAGTGACATAGAGCAAATATCTGGCTCATTCAGTTTGAGTCAACTGACTTTTTCGCAATAATTTCCCCAATGTTTACCCTTTTTGAAGGGCATTGAGAGGATTTCAATGAGAAATCCTTATTTAAAAACATTATTCAGAAATTATATTTGGAAGTACAATGGGGATATGCATGCCCTTGCATCTGTGATTTCCATAAATCACGTTATTAACATTTTTAGTGTATATAAACCAAAATAACTGGCAGGAGAAAGCAGTTCTTTCATGGATATTAATATACATGAAGTTTGTTCTTATATTTGTTTACCAGATATCACTGAGTAGGTACCAGGAACTGCACTAGGATGGGGCAATGGAGGTGAAAGAGAACCAAGTACTCTGGTCCTCAAGGAATTCCCAGGTTAATAAGATTTAGAGAGTCAAATTCCCCATGGCAGTGCAGGCTGCTGAGGGTTGCCATAATCAGATTCTAGTATGTGATTCCAAAGTGTGAGAGGAGTTGTGTTCAGGTGAGCTGTGCTAATTCAGACTCTTCCTCTGAATGCCCTGATCAACCACTTATAAAATTATCACCATGGGAAAACCTACATATGAAAGAGAAGTGGACACATTTGGACTCCATATAACAGTTAAATTTGGTCTAAAAATAGAGGTAGCACTATTGATTTTTTTTTAAATGATCAGTCATTTTTCTCTTTTAGTGTAGAATTTTTTAAGTGGTTTGAGAAAAAAAAAAATAACAGCAAATTTGAAAGCCTGAGTCCCAATGCTTTCCAGGGACCAGTGTGCTATGATATAGCAATCTGTTCATGGACCACAGACTACATACACGGAAAATACCAAAGGCACTCTCCAGTCTTTAAAGTGAGAGACACCTTTCATAAAGTATGTTTATATGTTTACTTCTTGGAATGTAAACTTTATGAGAGCAGGAATCATATCATTTGTTTGCTGCTATATTTTTAGCTTCTATTACATGATGGTACATAAAACATACTGTTAACAGATTGACTGACTGACATTTAGGAGCATCTATAGACCAAATTAATTAAAAATCAAAGAAGTTTATTTTGGTTTTTTTCTAAATTTAGTTTATTTGTATTAGAATTCTCCAGAGAATCTGTTTCGCTGGAGAACTCTAATACAAAGAGATTACAATATACTATATGTATATATAACCCATATCATATATAATCTATATATCTTATAACCAATAAAATCTATCTATTTATCTATCTATCTATCTACATATCTATCTCCTGAAAGAAATGTATTGTAAGAAGTTGACTCACATGATTGTGAATGCTGAGAAGTCCCACAATCTGTTGTTTGCAAGCTGGAGACCCAAGAAAGCTGGTGGTGTGGTTCCAGTCCAAGTCTATAGGCCTGAGAATCAGGGACACTGATGGTATATGTTCTAGTTTAAGTTTGAAGGCCTGAGAATTAGATAGTTTATGGTGTAAATTCCAGTCTGAGTCCATAGCCCTGACAAACAAGAGTGAGGAGTGTCAGTTGGTGTAATTCCCAAGTCTGAGGGCAGGATAAGACTTATGTCCCAGCTCAAATATTCAGGCAGAGAGACAGAGAGACAGAGAGAGAGAGAGAGAGAGAGAGAGAGAGAGAGAGAGAGAGAGAGAGAATTCCATCTTCTTCTACGTTTTTGCTCTATTGAGGCCCTCAATGGATTGGATGATGCTCAGTCACATTGGGGAGGGTAAACTTCTTTAGTCAGTTTACCAATTCAAATACTAATATCTCCTAGAAATACCCCATACCCCAACAGACATAGCCAGAAATAATGCTTAATTAGGAACTAAGGGGGAAAAAAGAGAGAGAAGAAACATTAAGTTACTAAAAAAAAAATGTAAACAGTCAAGAAAAATTTATGAATGGAAAGTGAAATAGCCACACGCAACATGGTGTATAATTAAGATATGCCTAGAAAATGATATAAGTTGAGAATCAAAAGAGAAACAGAGGAGCACTGAAAATTTAAAACACACACATGTAATCAGATGTGCATAAAAAATGGATTTGAGAGCTTCCCTGGTGGCGCAGTGGTTGAGAGTCCACCTGCCAATACAGGGGACATGGGTTCGTGCCCCAGTCCAGGAAGACCCCACATGCCACAGAGCGGCTAGGCCCGTGAGCCATGGCCACTGAGCCTGCGCGTCTGGAGCCTGTGCTCTGCAATGGGAGAGGTCATAACAGTGAGAGGCCTGCGTACCGCAAAAACAAAACAAAACAACAAAAAGAATAAACAAGTATTTGAGAGGTAATGTAAAGGCTTTGGCATAAATAGCATAACACTCTTCACTAACAACAGTACATGTGATGATGAGAATCAAGTCTCTTGTCTCATAATGCATCTTATCCACTACAAATAATTTTTAGCAACCATTATCATAAGTTTGACCCCAAAGAGTAAGTAATAGAATATTATCTTTCTTTGTAAAAATGAACCAGAAAGCTACCTAAAATATCATGAGAGAAAAGGAAATAAAGCTAGAAGAATTGTATAACTTATTGTAAAAATGACCCTCTTTACCTGCATCTATGTCCTTTTGCCAATGTGATTTCGTAGCTACTTCCCAAAAAAGGTGTAGTCAACTTTCCCTCTCTTGAATCTGGGCTGACCTTTTGGCTTGTTTAGACAATAAACCACAGAAATACATTTCTGGGCCTAAGCTTTAAGAGGCAATACACACTTATATTCTCTTGGAAACATGGCAAGATGCTATGAGCTAGCTATTGGATGATAAGAAACATGGGTGGCCCAGTTAACCACTCTACCTGGCTGACCCCTCAGAGGAAGAGTCGTTTGCTGACCAACTGCTGACAGCAAATGTATATACGAGTGAACCCAGCCAAGATCAAAAGAACTTTCCATCCAGATAGTTGACCTGAAGAACAGTGAGCTATTTAAATGGTTTCTATTTTAAGCCACTAAGTTTTGGGATAGCTTGTTTAGAAGAAAAGCCTACTGATACACATATTGTAAACATACTTTGTTTACTTGCATACTATAGAACTGTCTATCTAAAAACATAAAATCCGAGAGTCTACTGACTTATTAGAATTAGAAAGAGAATTCATAAATTTGTTGCATATAAGATCAATATAAAATTTCTATAAACTAGTGCTAAACAGAAAACAAAATTTTTAAGAAAAAATATACTATTTTGTATAGGAACAAAAATATAAAGCAACCTAGTATAAATCAAATCTTTACTGGAAACATTATTTCACATTCATGGGCTTTTGCAAGAATTAATGTCATAATGATGTCAATGGTCCCAGAATTAATTTATAAATTGAATGTTATCCAATTATAATCTCATCAAGATATTTTGTAGTACTTGGCAAGCTGATTATAAAATTTATGTGGTAGTACAGAAGCCCAAGAATAATTAAATCAATGTTGAAGAAGTAAAAAAATGTGGAGGCTATCCAGATAGTTTAATTCATTATACAGTTAAGAAAGATGAGTGTTTTTTGCAAGTAGACAAGCACAATATTAACTGAGAAATTCAAGTTTGGAAAAATCAAAGTTATTTTTAAATATAAATAAATACTTATTACAAATCTCAAATAATTACACATGAAAATGTTCAATTCTATTTTATTAGTGTTGAATAGCTACAAATTATACTAATGTAGATTGTCAACCAATAATCAGTAACAAGGCTGCAAAGAACAAAGAGTTTTTTTGGGGGGGTCTTAAGAATTGCAGTTTGGGAGACACATATTTGGGTAAAACCAAAAGAGTGTTCTGGGGAAGAGAAAGAGTCAGGCGTTTATAAAGGCAAAAGCCACAAGGTTGCTAAAGTTGTCTGGCAAGAATTATCATTGACAGACACAAACAGGAAAAAAAGAAATATTTGTCCTTAAGAGATAGACTGTCACAAGTTACTTAGGGTAAGGGTAGGATAAGTATCCTGAGTTTGTGGAACATTGTGCTGATGTTCTGGATAGCTGTTTTAAGACATTAAGTAGTCAAAAGCTTAGATCGTATCTGGGCTGAAACATTCATAAATCACACTTCCTCCCAGTTCCGTTTCAGAGAGCTCTTTTAGCGATACTGACTCCATTTTGATTTTCCTTTCACAAGATACACTATATCTTTTACAATGTTCATATGATGTCACCTTTTATAGAATGAAATATTGTGAGATTTAATTGATGCCTAATGTATTTAATAGAAAATCCACTAGAAGATCCACTAAGGATTTAATTTTTCTATACTTTGTAGAACTGGCTGAGACCATTCATGCATGCTTGAAATTAATTGGGATCAATCAGGGCTTGAGATTGATGATGATTTCTAGTATAAAAATTAAAGTGATATTGTATCATGATTATTTTCATTGTAAGTTGATAAACCAAACTCAAAATTTCTTAAGCAAAATAAGCATGCAATGATTGCCTTATCCTTAACTGAAAAGTCCACCTGAAGGGGGCACTTTCAGCTGGGGGTTCAAACGATGTCATCAGGACTACTTCTCACTTGCACTACCTTTTTCTGCATCTTATGACTTTACTGGTCTTGTTTATTTCTCTCCTCCATCATATAAATAAGGTAAAGAATCTGACTAACCTTGGATCACGTGCTTGTTGATAGATCAATCACTGTGTTCAGGCATGTGGGGTGCCATGCTTGGCAGACACGTAGCGTTATTTGTTGAAAAGTCTTACCAGAATCACACTAAATAAATGTGGGAATCCTCCCATGCCAAAAAAAAAAAAAAAAGAGAGAGAGAGAGAGAGAGAGAGATTGAGCAAACAAAAATAATAGACAATAAGTCTTCTAATCTGTATTATGCATGTATTTTTATTTTGATGCTTTGATATCTTGGGCCTTGTGGACACTGGGACTGTTTGTCTCAGCCTTACCTAAATCCTAGAGATAGAAGAAAATTTACCAGGGAGTGTGTCTTTCATATGCCAACTATCCAATCCATAGCCCTCTCCTCCAGACCTTAATGGGCTTTTACACTTCCAGCTAGGCTAGCATTACCCTGCTCTAATCACCTCAGGGCAGGTACCAGACAACTGAGAGCACACTGAAATTATTCAAACTAGCCAATTCTAAGCCTACCTGACTTACCTCTCCCTTTTCTTCCTTTGGAAACCACAATAAAGGCTCTTACCCATGTTTTCTTCTTGTTCCTTCTGCTTCCTGACTGACCCTGGTTCCTCCTCATGTGTGGCATGCCTCCTGTTTCTAGGGAGCTGTGCATATAAACTTCTTCCTTCATGAAAATGACAGTTATTTTCATGTCTGCATTCTTTATTAATTGAGTAATACAGATCCTCGGTATGTTTAAAATATAATCTAATATGCTTATTCTTTTAAAGTCAAATTAATTGATCAATTCATCTATTCATTTATTATTTTATTATTCAAGTGATACTTATTAAGTCCTTAGTTTATCCTAGATGAAAGTATTATTTCTGTAACTTAGGTATTGAAAACCATCTATTGGTTCAGGTTCTTCATATACACTTTTCTTCCATTATCCCTGTACTAATCAGGATTTTCCAGAGAAACAGTATCAATATATGTAGATATATAGAAAGAAATTTATTATGAGAAATTGGTTTGGTGAATACGGAGGATGAGAAATCTCACAATCTGCTGTTTGCAAATTGGAAGCAGAGGAAAGGAAGTTGTAGTTCCAGTCCAAACACAAAGACCTAGGAATCAGATGAGGCAATGGAATAAGTCCCACTCTGAATTGAAAGTCCCCAGAACTGGGGTACAATGGTATAAGTCTAGTTCTGAGTCTGAAAGCCCAAGAACTAGGAGTGCTTATGTCCATGGGCAGGAGAAGACAGAGGTCCTTGCTCAAGCAGAGAGTAAATTCATTCTCCTGACATATTGTTCTATTCAGGCCCCCAGTGAAGGCACATCTTACACACAATGCTGAGGGCACATCTTCTGTAATCTGTCTGTCAATTCAAATGTTAATCTTTTCCAAAACTCCCTCACAGACACACCCAAAAATAATGTTTTACCAGTTTCCTTGGCCTCCGTTACCCCAGTCAAGTTGACACAAAACATTAATCATCACAATCCCTAAGTACCTTCTCTTTCTCTCTTTCCTTTTTTTGAAGTGATGAGTGAATATTTATTACCATTTTTGAAGTATATTTGACTTAAAATATTATATTGCTTTAAGTTCACAGTATAGTAATTCAACAACTTTATAGATTACACTCCATAAAAAGTTATAAAAGATTGACTATATTGCCTGTGCTGTACATTAATTACATCCTTGCAACTTATTTATTTTATAATTGGCAGTTTGTAGGAGCAAAATAGGTGAGGGAATTAAGAGGTACAAGCTAACTAAGTATCTTCTCTTATAGCATCATTTAATTTATATGATATTTAAAGGCTTTGAAAGTTGTAGAATTTTTAATAAGAGAGAAAGAGTGAGTTAGAGAGAAAGAGAAGGGCTCAAAGTAAATGGATTAATCAAAGATTTTATTTATTTTTTATTTATTATTTAGTTTTGCATGTTTGTAGTTAGTTCTAATACAAAAATAAAGAGCTGTAGATTACCTAAGTTTTTTAAAATTTTTCATTAAATTTCAAGATTTAAATCAGATTCTATGTTTGGTAATTTCTTTTTAGGTGTGTGTTTTTTTTTGTTTTTTTTTTATTTCTTGAAAAACTGAAAAAATTTTATTTAAAAAATTTTTTTTCCAGGTTTATTTATTTTAACATCTTTATTGGAGTATAATTGATTTACAATGGTGTGTAGGTGTTTGTTTTATACCCACCATTTTATCAGACTTTTTCCCATAATTTATGATTTAAAACACACAGTCCACATGGTTTGATTAAGAAAAAATAATATGCTTGTAAAAATATCAAAATCAGCTCATGGCAAAGAAGCAAAAAAAAACCAAAACCAAAACAAAACTGAACATATGTTCATCAAAAATTACTGTGAGATTAATTTTGAAAGTATTTTAGTGGAAGTGAGTTTTGAGTATGATTTGAAGGACCAAGAAGAAGAGCTAGAGAAAAGTTTGGGGAAGGTGTGTCAGTTTGGAGCTCAAATAGAAAGTTATGTGTCCTCTCTACATTCCAACTTCAACTAAAATCCCTTTCCTCACTATTAAGAATGCAGGGGAGAACTTCAGTGAGTGAAATGACAATTCAGGAGACATAAGTTTGAAGCTGTTTCAGTTTACATTTGAAATAAAGGCAATCACAAAAACAAGGAATTTTTAATAGTAAAAAAGAGCTTGGGACACACTTTGTATGTGATTAGATGTTATCCTGGTAGGTCGTATGTAGAGAGAGAACAGATAAGAGAAAGACTTGCAGAAATCTTACAGTGGGATGAGGGGCTTAAACAAAGAGCATACATGAAGCTAATGATCAGGTCACTGTGAAGATGAAGGCCCTTTATGAATCTCAAAAGAGCAGAGACTTGGAAGTATGATGGAAATTAGAATCACATTAATCCACATTCTCTTGAAGTGAGATGCTTTAATAAATCGAACATAAGATAAACATAGATTCCATATATACACTACCAAATGTAAAATAGCTAGTGGGAAGCAGCCACATAGCACAGGGAGATCAGCTCGGTGCTTTGTGACCACCTAAAGGGGTGGAATAGAGAGGGTGGGAGGGAAACTCAAAAGGGAGGAGATATGGGGATATATGTATATGTATAGCTGATTCACTTTGTTATAAAGCAGAAACTAACACACAATTGTAAAGCAATTATACTCCAATAAAGATGTTTTTAAAAAAAATGATAAACACATTTGTGGAGCCATGCATAAAGTCTAGGAGATAGAATTAGACTTTGTTTCTCAATGCCATCTAATTTTGTGGTCTATCGTTGTGAAATTTTGGAGACAGATATCCAGCAACTTCTAAGTGAATGTCTATATATAGAGAACACAGCAGCAGAAATAAAACTCCAAGGAACCACCGGAACAAAAAAGTTAAAGAGAAGATACTCATCATCCAATTAAATGAATCAGTCTTTTGGATTGGAACTGGGTTTTCTTGGAACTCTACCTCAGTTTGTAAATGCTACTGGACAAAACCTATTGTCTTTTCTCAAGCTGGAATCAAGTACCCATAGAGAGACCTTTTAGCAATTACAGACCTTGTTGATCTGTAGCACATGTGTAGAACGAACCTAAAAAATTTAGAAGATGTACCCTCAAATTAGTTTGCCTCTGCAGAGCTTTCAATTCTTACATTTTATATATCCCTTATTTGCTCAGCTCATGCTGCAGAAACCTAGCGTCCATTTAGGATAGTGTGTACCCTCTGTTTAATTCTGAATCAGGACATGTCTTCTTTCCAATCACGACTGCCTGGGGCATCTAATGAAAAATAGAAATAAGTCAAATTTTCCTGTTCCCTCTTGTCTTTGCGATTCCACAGATGATGTGTTGGATGACCCAGGTTGTGAGGCAACAATAAAACTTTCCTCTTCTATAATCTTCTGCACACAAGATCAAGTGCAGAAGGGAGAACAAAAAAGTTTATGCCTGCAGAAAGGACAGCTCTGAGCTGCCACAAGCAAATTGCATCCTGATCTAGATGCCACTTGATGCATAAATGGTAAGATAGAAGGTGCCAAACACCTAAATAATCTGTACAACATTTAATGCTGCAGATTTCAGTTTTATTACACTCCCCACTAACGATTGGCTGTGAATCTGCACTGAGTTACCTTAATTCTCTGTTCTTTAAATTTTCCATTTAACATATGGACAAAAAAGAAGAACAGTACAAATATATAAACATATTTCTTTTCTACAAATTTGGCAACCTAAATTTTTAATGATGGAGAAATATGATACAAAGATAATGTTAGAATAATTCATTTGATAAATGAACATTCACTCATTCAATAGACATTTACTGATCCTCTACTGTGCGCCATGACTATTCTGGGTTCTTGAAACACTGTGGTGAACAAAGTAAACTTTCTGCTTTTATGTTTTACTTTCTGTTATGGGTGGGGGAAGGGAAAGACATAGCCAAACAAGGAAGGATACACATTCATGATATGTCACTGAGTGATATGAACTAATAGAAAAATAAAGCGGTCAAAAGATAGAGTGACATAAGCAGATATAATGTAATACTATGCAGAGAGCAATGCAGACTTTGGCCCAGAGAAGAAAATTCTTTCGAATTTATATATATAAGCCTCTGTTGATGATTATATTATTTTCCCAATCTCTCTTTGTGATGGTTAACTTTATGTGTCAACTTGACTGAGCCATGGGATGCCCACATAGCTGGTAAAACATTATTTCTGGGTGCGTCTGTGAGTATGTTTCTGGAAGAGATTAGCATTTGGATACATAGACTAAGTGAAGCAGATTGAACTCACTAATGTGGTGAGCATCATCCAACCACTGAGGGCCTGAATAGAACAAGAAGGCAGGGGAAGGTTGAATTTGTTCTCTGCTTGTCTGTTGAGCTGGAACATCAATGTTCTCCTGGCATTGCTTCTCCTGGTTCTTAGGACTTCACACTCAGACTGGAATCTACACCACTAGCTCTCTGGTTCTTTGGCCTTTCAACTACACTACTGGCTTTCCTAGACCTCAAGTCTGCGGAGAGCAGATGGTGGATATTCTCAGCTTCCAGAATCTACCTATCTCTATTTCTATCTCTATCTCTAACTATCTCTATCTCTATCACCTTTATCTCTGTCTCTTTCTTCATCTCTTCTACTGGTTCTCTTTCTCTGGGTAACTCTGAATAATATACTCCCAAATTCCACGTGATTAAAAAATGCCACACAGTAATGAAGATCTAGCATCATTAAGAAAGGAGATAGTATGGGAAGCTTCTTATGTTTGCTCATTTTGTTGTCTCTTTCCTTTAAGTTTCAAAGTTTTTCTCAGCTTTATTAAATTATTAGAGACAAATAAAATTTTAATAAATTTAAAGCATACAATGTGATGATTTATACTCATATATAATGAAAGAATTCCCACCATTGATTAATTTACACATCAATCACCTTACATATTTTTTTTAACTTTAAATGTACATGTTCTCAAGTACTAAGCAGCCAATCTTTACAGTCCTCATCAATGACTATCATAATCCTTTAAAACCATGTTTCTTATCACTCAATAGTAATTTAACAATATTAACTTATCAACATTCACTTAAACCTCAATTTTTTTCTCTATAACTCTATTTTCATAAACTATTTCTCCAAAAATTTCTTGATAGATTACATTCAGAAAATACAAATATATCAATCTTGAGAGACTTAAACTAAAATAATTTTAGAAGATGACACACTGAAAGGTCATGAATATTTCATAAGAAAAGTAAGTAGTAGATAGATTTGATGGACAAAATAGGTTCAAGTCAAAATTATTTTTCAAATAAATTGTTCTTATTAAAGCTACTTAATGTTCAATAGTAATTAAATGAATTTCTCAATTATAGAAGATGGTATGTATGCCCTCTATTCCTTATTTTCTCATTTATATTAGAAATAAACTAACAATACATTTGACTTAATGATTTAATAATGTGGGTGGATATATCACTAAGATAAAAATCCTTGACCTTTTAGTTTGAAATAGTAACAAAATCAATGAACAAATAAAACTGTACTCACTTGAGATACTGTTTTCATAAATGGGAATAAGGTTAGCACGTGACATTCACATGGATATTTATTAGAATTTTTACTTTCTTGATGTTAACTTCTGCATTTTGGAAATGTTATGGGAATTTTGTATTGCTGCAATTTTTGAAAGAAAGGATAAAATGGTCTCTAGAGTATACATGCATACAACATGTTTTCCTTTCCTAAGTGTGCACAGAGGAAAAAAAGTGTCTTTTTCATATTTAACAGAAAGTAAGAGACTTGTAAGTCCCAGCACCAGCTGTACAGAGATACCTCATGGAAAAAAAAAATTCAAAAGCAAGCTATAGAGTTGCTTCTCAAGAAGCAACTGCTTGTGGTAGCATGAGATGCTCACCAATCTGTCTTTCCTGCTGGCAGTTCTCCTGCCATACTGAAGAGGTTTACTGCACTCTCCTTAACTCTTAATGCAGAAGTCCTGACAGGCTCCAAGACATAAGCCAAGTCTGAGAGTAGAAGGCAGGGGCGGTGTGTACTATTCCTGTTATGCTCCTGTGATAATTAATGATTAGCAAATTGATCTTCAGTTAATACAGTAACAAGACAGGTTGGGTTCTAATTAGTATGTAATAACTTTAGAGATGGTAATATATGAAAGCCCCCCAAAATGTTTTTTTGCGTTATAAGTCATTCATCAATGTTTGTGCTTTTGAGATTATTGAGTCAGAGAAATTAATCTTTAAGATACTAACCTAATTCAGCCAACACATGTTACCATAGACTTTAATGAAAATATTTTTTTTATAATAAAAAGTTTGTGTTACCATAGACTTTTATAATTAAACCCACAAAAGTAAATATGCTCTTATTTCAGATTAATAAACGTATGACTAGGAAAATGCTCAAATCTTTATGATAGACTTTTAGACAATTTGCACAGATCATTATTTTAGTGAGGCAGTAGTACAGGTGACTCACTGCCAGCTGTTGTCCCATCTGTCCTTAGACAGTCACTTGGTGAAGAGTGTGTAGTGAGAATGCAGAGATTCCCCTTACCTTTATGATAATACAATGAATTTAAGGCAAACAGTGTTTCAGTATATTAGCCAATATAAAACATACAGTGAATTTTGTTTACTATATATCTGGCTCAAACTTACACTAGAGTGAAGAAATAGATATAACTTTGCTCAAAAACTCATAAAGATTTACATTGTCCTTCAGATTAAGTCCAAATAATATTCATAGTACACATGATCTTTCATAGTAGTATAACCTTATCTCACCCCCCACTACTTTTGAAAGCCTGTTTTCTCTTATACAGTAGTCTATTTCTTTCTATCAATCTATACATAATGAGCATTTTCTCATCTATAGATTTTCTTGTGTTTTTTTTCTTTTAATGATGTTCTTTTTTGTTTTTCCTAAGTTGACCACTCCTCAAAGTTCAGATAAATCCCAATTCCATCATGAGACTTTCTCAGATGTTTGTAACAAATAATATCCTTTCATTCTAATGACTACTCGGGCACATAGTTTTGGAACCAGCATTGTGAAAGGCCCTCTCAGCTTTTGTTTTCAAATTAACTTATATTCTCACCTCCGGCTTTAGGTGTTAATATATTTTTTGCTGCAAGATTATTGATTCAATGCTCACATATTGCATTTATACTAACCCAACGTTAACAGAGGTAATAATTTGCCATCTACTTATTCTATACTCGTGGGGTAGCATAGTACAAAGCTAAGTATATATTACACTCTCAATAAATGATTGTTGAATTAAACTGAACAGAAAAATAAAGCACCACTTTTTGATTATTGTTTTTAGTATTTTTACCTAATGATGTCACTTACAAACTTTTTCTGTGACATTCTTTTATTGACTTAAGAACCCCTAAGTGTTTTATTTCTTGTTGATAAGGAGACTCCAAATCTTATTTTATCCTCAATTAAAATATAGAAATGTATTGGTCTTAAAATTAATTTAATTATAAGATGAGTAGCTACCATGATGGTCAGGTATTATTTGTTGTAATTTTTCTTTTATTAAATCCCCAAATACCCTTTAATATTATGATTCAACATAATAATAAGAACTATTAATAAAGTTATTAATAGAACTAAAATTTGAATCCAGATATATCCTGTTTGCCACAAACTATCTGGTAAAACAAAACAAAACAAAAAACACAAAATACAAAAAACCCACCTACATTCTTAATTTTTAAAACTTTTATTTATTGTATCTTAAACTTTTAGATCTTTCATAGGGAAAATTTTTATAATTCATAGCAATGTCTAATTTAAAAACACAGGTTAAAATTTGGTCACGTGAAAAATTTTGCTACCATGTAAGTAAGGAAGAGTAACTTTGCACATAGCAAAATTATGATACAGCTTAATAAACAATTCTAAAGCTATTTAATTCAATGAGTTCCCTCATTATCTTTACTGGTCCAATCTGACCCATTTTACATATTCTGTATATCTTACACTTGTCACTATTGAAAACACACAGATAAGTTTGTGATCTATCTATCATCTATCTATCTATCTATCTATCTATCTATCTATCTATCTATCTATCTGTCTATCTCTGTGTGTATAAACTAATACGGTTTTATTCTCCTTTAAAATAATCCCAACTTATTTTTTAAAATAGTAATGTTTTTATGGAATTATTCTATTTAACTTATCTTTTATACCATTCATACAGATTTTGTTTTACAAGGTTGCTTTAAGTCTTCTTAGAAAACTTCAACATTTTACTATACATAATATTTAAATAATATCTAGTTGAAAGATTTGAAATAATATGAAAACCATGTCAAAATATAGAGCTTAAAACTCTCTATTTTACTTCAACAACTTCAGTCCCATAAGTTCCCTTTAGGTTATTAACTAGCTTTTTCTATAGCAGTAACTCACCAAGAGAGAAATTAATTCTGTCCAAGAGCAAAAGGTATTAAAAAGAACCTCTAACATTCATGTCAGAGAACCTTGGAAATATATGCCAAGCACTTCACATATATTGATCATAACACTTGCAGAACCTCAGTGAGAGAATATTCCTCTTTATATACAGAAAAACTACAGCTCTGAGAATTTAGACACCTTAACTAATAGGTAGCGGGGAATTTGATCAATGCCTTTCTCACTGAAGCAAACTGCCTCTGGTTGGTCATTCTACTCTGAGGTCTTTTCATTTTCGTTCATAGCATTTAGTTTTCACAAACTGACAATGAACTTAATTTTTTGTAACAAAAAAGCAACATTTTTATTGTATTTTTCTAAAGAGAGAAAGAATAATAGAATGGGAGATACTGATATGATCTTTAAATATAAAAAAAGAGAAAATTACACTAGTATAATATGATACCATATGACTAATTTTACTAATATATTGAAAATGCAGTGTTTAGTGGTTATAAGTAGTCTCTGTTTGGAAAGTAATCTTTCAAAGAACACCTCTGCCTTCAAATGGACACTCCCATTTACTTCTGCATAAAAGATACATATACATGATACTTACTGTGTTATTTGTTTCATTAAGATATTCATAAGCAGGATGGCTTTGAAGATGGAAGTTACTTTAAAATGAAAATGTTGCATGTATGTTTTCTATTATTATCGAGTATAAAACGTTCCCTAACACAGAATGTAACTGAAGAAGAAAAGGAATGTATTGAGTGAAAGGTCTAATGTACTAGTTAAATTCTCAAATACTAACACAAACTTGTTCTCTATCATGATGAAAATAAATTCATTGAACCTAATTTGTTTTGTAATTAAATGAGTGCAATAATTGTACTTTTTTACAGAGGAAAAAGATAAAATAACTTGGTATTATGAGTTAATTTATACTGACTAAAAATGTTACCTCAATATTTATAAGGAAAAATATCATCATGATACAATCAATAATTTAGTTATCAAAATTTCAAAATCAGATCACACTCTATTTTTTTTTTGTAATTCCCAAGACCGGGGCACGAACCCGTGTCCCCTGCATCGGCAGGGGGACTCTCAACCACTGCGTCACCAGGGAAGCCCTCACACTCTAATTTATTGAAATCTGAGGGAATGTGTATTGATCCTTAAATCTGAAACAAACTTATCTGTTACATCACAGCTTACAACACTCACATTATAAGCCAGGAAATAATACATCACATTAAAATGTTGTCTTTTTGAAAGCAATATCATGTCAAATGAATTTGCTTAATTTTTGTAGACATTATAAAAGTGAGAAGTATCCTCACTGTCAGTGATAATCAATATAGTGTGCAGAATTTTATTGACCTATAAATTCCTTTAATATTTACTGACTTGGCAAATATTTATTAAGCATCTGTTATATCTACTTCCAGGTATAGTTCTAGGAACATTGCATATAAAATAAATAAAAAGTAAAATAAAATGTAGAAATGTGAATTAGCTCTCATGTAACACACATTGTAATGGTGAAAAAATTATTAATAGAATAATGTAAATAAGTTTGAAACTGACAAATACTATGAAGAAAACAACATGATTTTGTGATTTAATAAGTAAAGTTAGGGAGTTTGGGAAAGATTTTTTTTTCAGAAAAGTAACTATTAATTGGTTAAGATAATGGAGTAGTGTATGGAAGTGGTTGAAGCCACAGCATGAATAAGCTCATGTAATGAGAGGTAGAGATAGAGAGTTGTGAAACTCCAATTTTAATGGTCCAATTAAGATGGAAAATTCAAAAGGAGAATTGAAAAAGAATGGCCAGAATTCTAGAAGAGAGTTTTCATGAAAAACAAGGGAAAAGAGTATTTCTAGAGTGACAGAATCAAGAACAGTTCTGAATCCTACTGAGAGGTCAAGCAAGATAAAGACAAAAATATTCCATTGGATTAGCAGCAGAAATTTCAATGGACACTTTAGCAAGGTCACGGTGGAATGCTGTGGACAGAAGCCAAATTGAAATGTTTAGAGTAATGAATAGAGACAGATTTTCTG
The DNA here is from genome assembly GCF_003031525.2 of Neophocaena asiaeorientalis asiaeorientalis. Taxonomy (NCBI): domain Eukaryota; kingdom Metazoa; phylum Chordata; class Mammalia; order Artiodactyla; family Phocoenidae; genus Neophocaena; species Neophocaena asiaeorientalis. Next base: position 6,616,108 of record NW_020175684.1, on the reverse strand, counting down.
AGAAGGTGGAGGTGGATATGAAAAGAAGGAGGTGAATATCATCAGTATTTAGTATGTAAAACTGACCAGAGTTTATAATGGTCTCTATAAGAAAGGAAAAAAACTACAGATTGAATTATGACTGCACATTTTCTGACTTGCAGGCAGTGATATTTACCAAAACAAGGCACACTGGCAAAAGATCAGGAGTGGGTTTTTCTTGGTTTGTTCTTTTACAGTGGGATGGAATTAATGAAATTATGAATTTTAATTTGGGCACGTTGAGCCTGAAATGACTTGGAGTTATCCAAAGCAATATCTTTTAAAAGCTGTTGGATATCCTGGTCTGAAGTTCAGAAAGGTGAATAGAGAGGAGACTGTGGGTGGCAGAAATAGAGCATGGTGGGAGTACTTTTATTTTAAGGAAATGGGAAAGACTCACTTGAGGAGAAGGTAAATATCAAAAAGGAAAGGGGGGGTTTCCCTGGTGGTGCAGTGGTTGAGAGTCTGCCTGCTGATGCAAGGGACATGGGTTCATGCCCCGGTCCGGGAAGATCCCACATGTCGCAGAGCGTCTAGGTCCGTGAGCCACGGCTGCTGAACCTGCACGTCCGGAGCCTGTGCTCCGCAATGGGAGAGGCCACAACAGTGAGAGGCCCACGTACCGCAAAAACAAAAACAAAACAAAAAACAAAGGAAAGGGGATAATCAATAGCTGAGAAGGTAGGATATGATGGGGCAAAAGACCTGTACTCTGAAATGTATAAGATACTGATGAAATAAACTGAAGGCAACACAAACAGATGGGAAGACATATCATGTTCTTGGATTGGAAGAATCATTATTGTTAAAATGAGCATACTACCCAAGACAATCTATAGGTTCAATGAAATCCCTATTAAAAGGCATTTTTCACAGAACTGGAACAAAACATTTTAAACTCATAAGGAAACAAAAAAGACCCAGAATGGCTCAAAACAATCTTGAGAAAGAAGAGCAGAGCTGGAGGAATCATGCTCCCTGACTTCAGACTACACTTCAAAGCTACAGTAATGAAAACAGTATGGTACTGGAAAAAAAAAAAAAAACAGGCATATAGACCAATGGAACAGAATAGAAAGCCCAGAAATAAACCCACATACTTATGGTCAATTAATCTATGACAAAGGAGCCAAGAATATATTGATACAATGGAGAAAAGACAGTCTCTTCAATAAGTGGTGCTGGAATACTGGACAGCTACATGTAAAAGAATGAAATTAGAATATGCTCTAACACCATATACAAAATAAACTCAAAATGGATTAAAGACTTAAATGTTAGACTGGTGACCATAAAACTCCTATAGCAAAACATAGGTAAAATACTCTTTGATATAAATGGTAATTTTTTTTTTTTGGATCCATCTTCTAGAGTAATGGAAATAAAAGAAAAATAAATAAATGAGACCTAATTAAATTTAAAAGCTTTTGCACAGCAAAGAGAATAATAAACAAAATGAAAATACAACTTATGGACTGGGAGAAAATATTTGCAAAAGATGCTACCAGCTAGGGATTAATTTCCAAAATATACAATCAGCTCATACAGCTCAAAATCAAAAAAAAAAAAAAAAAACACAATAAAAAAATGGGCAGGAGACCTAAATAGATATTTCTCCAAAGAAGATATACAAATGTCCAACAGGCACATGAAAAAATGCTCAATAATGCTAATTATTAGAGAAATGCAAATTAAAACTGCAATGAGGTAGATGGTGTGGAGAAAAATGAACCTTTCTACATTGTTGGTCGGAATGTAAATTCATGCAGCCACTATGGAGAACAGTATGGAGATTCCTTAAAAAATCTAAAATAGAATTACCATAAGATCCAGCAATCCCATTCCTGAACATATATCTGTAGAAAACTCTAATTTGAAAAGATAAATGCACCCTAATGTTCATAGCAGCACTATTTACAATAGCCAAGACATGGAAGCAATCTAAATGTCCATCAACAGATGAATGGATAAAGAAGATGTGGTTTGTGCATACAATGGATTATTACTCAGCCAAAAAAAAATAAAAGAATGCCATTTGTAGCAACATGAATGGGCATAGAGATTATCATATTAAGTTAAGTAAGACAGAGGAAGACAAATATCATACAATATCACTTATATGTGGAATTAAAAAAAAAATTGATACAAATAAACTTATTTACAAAGCCGATACAGACTCACAGACACAGAAAACCAACTTATGGTTACCAAAGAGGATAGCAGAGGTGAGGGGGGGAGGACAAGATAAATTAGGAGTTTGGAACTAACAAATACATACTATTATATATAAAGTAGACAAACAACAAGGACCTACTGTATAGCATAGGGAGCTATGTTCAATATATTGTAATAACCTATAATGGAAAAGAATCTGAAAATAAATAGATATATAACTGAATCATTTTGCTGTACACCTGAATCTAACACAACTTTGTAAATTAACTATACTGCAATTTTAAAAAATGGTTAAAAATGTGAAGTCGATGAAAAAGCCAGTTTTGATGTATACAACAGCCTTAAAAGCAGGTACATAATTTTGATTAGCTACGATTGTGATGGTTAAATCAAACCATCCTGAGTTCTTGAGCACAGGGATTTGATGTTGCGAAAATTGGGCCCTGTGAAAATTCGTCTAGCAGAAGTTTGAGAAACAATTTGAAGTTGTGAAAGTTGGGAGTTTTTCAGAACACCTAGAAGGCTATTACAGAATTGCATAAGAAAAGTAATGAAATCCTGAAATAGAGTGGAAAGAGAGGCAGGAGGTGACTATGAAATATCTGCTTATGTTTTTGCATTCTTCATTAAAACTCTTCTATTCTGGTTTCAGAATCAGATATCCTAGGGTAATTGTTTTGTTTTCCTGTTGAGTCTGTCTGCAGAGGGATCCAGATGGGAAGATACTCTCATTAGGAATCTTGTTGAAACATTTGTCTAACTGGAAGGTTGCTTTCTGTGGCTCTAACTAAAGGTAATTACTTTGAATTTTATTTTTTTCTAAAAAAAAGGAGTGAAAAACTTTATTCTACCATCTGAAAGAAGAATAGTAGGATAGCTTTGCTTTGCTCTATTTTGGGGCCTCCTCCATCAATTAAGTAATACTAACCAATTTTTTAAAGAGATTTAAGGTGTTCTTCTTAGAAAAATCAAAATAATAAAAGTGTTCATCAACCTTTCCTCCTTCTAGCTAATTTCTTTTTGTTTGTTTATAATCCATTCAGTTTTGTCTCATGCATTATGTATTATAATCAAATAGGAATAGAAAAAACATTTTATTTTAGAGCACCTGTATTTTAAAAATTAAACTAAAAAACAAAACAAAACAAGTTGTATTCTACTTTGTGCTATGTTGAGCTTTCTTCTTGTTTAAATGTTTGGTTTTAGAACTTTCAAATAAGGAAAACAATCATCTACATTATATTACTTGAAATTAATATACCCACAGTTCTTAGGGTATATATCTTACATATCTCAAATCTATTAAATTTAATGTTTAATAAAGTATAAAAATTATTTGAAAATTTTGAAATATTTTAAGATGTTGTAAGGATCTTTGTTTCTAGTCAAAATGAATAAAAAGATAATTGATTTACTCTCCTGACTAAAATAACCACAAATTGACAAAATATATATAAAATAATGATTTTAGTGTACTTTACAATTGTCAATAAAGGACAGTAATTCTTACAAGATGGGAAGTAAATGAGGTGAGCTCTCTGATTATCTCAGCTCATTGCTTTAAGAAAGTTTCCAGGCCATGGGGAAGGAAGAGGTAACCCAGCAGGAGACCAGAGGACTCCTTAAGTTGAGGAGTCAGAGCTCGGAGCCTGCAAAGACAGAACATACGTAATTTGTAAGGCTGAGTTCTGGAGGGGATAAAACTTCAGAGATAGATATATAGAGAGAGCTTCAAAGACCTAAGTACAGCTAATACTCAAGTGTGAGGAAAATATCAAAGGCTAAGGGAAGAATCATCTAAAGAATTAGTGGTGAGAAGGCTGGGAATAGTGATGTTACTACCATACAACCTGGAAAAATCTCATGATTCATGGACATTGAGTAAAGTTCACTGAAGGATCCTATGTCAGTAATGGAGAATAAATAACCCTAAACTAAGCACCACTCCAGATCTGATTATAACATTTTAAAGAAAAACATTAAAACTTGACTATATCCCAGAACAAAACTCAAGAATATTTATAATAATATAAAGATTACCCAGATAAAATTACAATATTTTCAATTACCCAGATACAATTCACAATATCTATCATCCAATAAAAAATTGCCAGGCATGCAAAGAAGCAAGAAACTATGACCAATAATAAAGAGACAATTAAACAATCAAAATTAATGCAGAATTGGGAGAGATATTAGAATTGGCAGACAAGGATATTGAAACAATTATAACTGTATTTCATATGTTCAAGGAGACAGAGCTGACATAAAAATATTTGGATCAAACATTTGGAGATAAAAACAATTGGGTAAGATTAAAAAAAAATACTCCATATGAGATTAATAGCAAATTAGATATTGCAGAAAAGAAGATTAGTGAACCTAATTAGTGAAGACATAGCAAGAGAAACTAGAAAAAGTTTCAGAAAGAAAAGAGAATCAAGCAAAGTGAGCAGGGAATAAAATAATTCCCAATAAATTTAAAAGGATGCAAGTTGATCAATGTATGTTCTATGCCACAATGGATTTATAATATAAATCAGTAACAAAATGATCTCTAAAAAAATCCCCAAATATTTATAAGTAAAATAACACAATTATAAGTAAACTATGGGTCACAAAAGAAATAAAAATGAACTAGATAGTATTTTGAAGTAAATTAAAATAAAAACACATTATATAGAAATCTGTGTGACTGCACTAAAACTGTGCTTAAATGAAAATGTATAACACTAAATACTGCAGTAGAAAAGAAGCACACTCTCAAATAACTGAATTCAATTCCACTTTAAGGAACTGGAAAAGAAGAGCAAATTAAGCACAGAATAATTAGAGAAAAACAGCTATAAAGATCAGCATGAAAATCAGTGAGATAGAAAACAGAAAATGGAAAAATCAATGAAACCAAAAACTAGTTCTTTGAAAAGTTCAAAAAATTGACAAACATCTAGTTAGACTGAACACAACAAAAAGGAGACAGAAATAGTCAGGAATAAGAACTTGACATCACTGCTAATTTTAAAGATATTTAAAAGATAATTAGATGATATTATGAGTAATAATTATGGCAATTATTATTATCATAGTAATTATGGTAATCTAAATGAAATGGGTAAATCCTGGAAAGACATACTAACAGAGTTCACTCAAAAAATACAACAAAACTAATCAAGAAATAGAATTTGTTTTAAAATTGTCTGATAGAGAAAATTCCAGACCTAGATGACTTCACCAATAAATTCTTAAACATATGAGGAATAATAATATTGATTCTACAATAACTCTTCTAGAAATTTTAAATGGAGGAATTAATTTCCAAATCATTCTAAACAAAATTTTAGCAAATCATGTCTGACATTACATAAAAAGGGTAACATATCAGAACAAAGAAGGTTTTATTTCTGAAATGTAAATCTGGTTTAACATTCGAAAATCAATGTAAATCACCACATTAACAGTTCAAAAAAGAAAAAAAAAAAACACATGATAACTTCTATGTACATAGAAGAAGCATATAATAAAGTCCAATATCCAACCCTAATAAAAACTTTATAAAATAGGAATATACAGAAAGTTTTTCAACCTGTATCCCCTGAAAACCTATAGCTAACATCATATTTAATGATAAAAATGTGAATGCTTAGCTCTCAAAAAGGATATCCACTCTCACCACTTCTGTCCATCATTGTACTGGAGAGTTCAGCCAGTGCAATAAGCAAAAGAAAGTCATCCAGATTAGGAGGGAAGAAGTTAAATTGTCTTTATTTGTGGAAGATAAAGGCATCTATGGAGAAAATGTAATGATATATAGAATAAAGCTACTAGAATCAACAAGAGTTCAGCAAGGATGTAGGACACAATACCAATATGTAAAAACTAACAGTATTTCACATTGTCTCAAAGATAATCAGAAATTTGATTTTTAAATATAATTTATAATACCATCAAAATATATGTAATATTAATGGTAAATCTGAAAAAAAGGAAGATATGAAAATATGTACACTGAAAACTACAAATAATTGCAGAAAGAAATTTCACAAGACCTAGTAAGTGGAGATGCATAATATGATCATGTATCAGAAGGTCTAATATTCTTAAGATATCAATGTTCACCAATTCAATTCATAGTTAATGCAATCTCAATAAAAATCTCAACAGCTTTTTTTCTTGGTGAAAATTAAAGAACTGTTTCTGAAAATTATATGGAAATCGAAAGGCCAAAAATAATCAAAACAACTTTGGATAAAAAGAATAAGAATAAAAAATTAACTACCTAATTTCAAGATTTATTATAAAGCTACAACAGTAAAGACAGTGTGGTATTGAAAAAGACCCACCTCCACATGGGCAACTGATATTTGACAAAAGCGCAATGGCAACTTCATTGACAAAAGATAGTTTTTGTAACAAATGATGCTAGAATGATTGGATACCAATGAGCAAAGAAATAAATTTTAATCCATATATGTAGCAAATTTTTTTTTAAATGAAGGGGAACGTAGCCGTTTTGAAATATGGTCAGAGAGTTCTCCATAGCAAAGACTTAGCATGTGAAAAGACTTTACCAGAGCTTTTTTAAACTGGAAGAAGGAAAATTACCCAAATCCAGTTTCCTGTCTCAGCTGAGAAGGGAAAAACGCTGAGAGACACTTGTGGAAATCACAGCCCAGGGACACAGACCTACTCAAAGATTGAGATTTAATTATAATTATAGAATGCTTACCCTGCCCCCATACCTTACCACCACATCAATGAGACTCTAATAATGTTGTATTATAGCTGAAAGAACTGCAAGCTGCACAGTTTATTTAAGAAGGTGTTTTTGAGGAAACCCAAAAACAAAAAAAGAGATAGAAATGACACCAGAGGAAATCAAAGACACTGAAACCTATGGCTACAAGAGATATTTAACCCAACCCCTAGAATAACATAACATAGAATCCAAAATAAAGGCCTATTTCCCTCAGTTCATACTACCCAATATACCATGTCTTGTTTTCCACAAAAAAAGTACAAGGTGTGACAAAATTTAAGAGTCTGAAGAGACAAAGCAAGATTCAAAACAAGACTCATATATGACACAGATTTATAATTATCAGAGAATTTAAAATAACTATAATTAATATTCTAAGGATTCTAATGAAAAAAATGGACAACATATGAGAACACATGGTAAGAAGAGAGATAGAAACTCTAAGAAAAAATCAAAAGGAAATGCTAGAAATCAAAAACACTAAAAGAAGCAAAGAGTTCCTTTAATGGGCTCATCAGTAGGCAGGACAAGCCTGAGGAAAGAACTAGTGAGGTAGAAGATATGTCAATAGAAACTTCTCAAACAGAAATGCAGAGGAAAATTAATGAAGAAAAGGAACATAATTTCCAAGAACTGTGGGGCAATTTCAAAATGTGTAATACATATGTAATAGGAATACCAGAAGGAGAAGAGAAGATAGAGCAGAAGTATCTGAAGTGATAATGGCTGAGATTTTTCCAAAATTAATGACAGACACCAAATCACAAATCCAGTGAACAACGAGTAGGATAAAAAAATCTACACTTAATTACTACACATCCAAATTGCTGACAACCAAAGACAAAGAAAATCTTGAAAGCAGCCAGAGGAAATAAATGCACTTTACTTATAGAGGAACAAGGATAAAAATTATATCAGACTTCTCTTCAGAAACCATGCGAACAAGAAAGTGAAGTAAAATTTTTAAAGTTTTGAAAGAAAAAAAATAATTATAATTTTATATCCAGAAAAACTGTCCTTCAAAAATGGAGAAACATTTTCTCTGTAAAACCCAAATTAAGGGAATTCATTGCTAACAGATCTTCCTATTTAAAAATAAAAAGTTAAATTCTTCAGGGAGAAGGAAAATGATGTAGGTCAGAAGCTCAGATCTACATATAAAAAGCAAATGTCTAAGAAGGAATAAATGCAGGTAAGATCTGTTTCAAATATTTTCTTTTTCTTAATTGATCTAATAGATAGTTTGTTCAAAGTAATGATAGTAACCATATATTGGATGATTATAGAATAGTTATAAATAAAATGAATGGCAGCAATGTTATAAGGGGCAGAAATTGGTAATACTCTGTTAGATCAGTTATAGTAACTTTATGGTATATGTTATAGTGATTTAGTGCTATTTAAAAGTGTACTTAAATTAGTTGTACATCATATATATTGCAAACTCTAAGATAAGTAATAAAATACTTTAAAAATGAAGTATGATTGATATTAACTTTTGCTATACATATTTTTATCAGTGCCAAATATCCTCATAAATATTTGGTTTTTTTAAGAAATTTCCATGACCTTTACTGGAAACATTCTTCATTCTGAATTTTCCTAAATGACTTCCAATTTTAATTTACAAATGAGTTTATATTTCCCATTCCTAATATTTAAGCTAGACAGTAAGCTAGACGGTTTTTATTTTTTATTTTATTTTATTTTAATAGAAGAAAGGTATACAAATTCATTTAATATGTTTTACATGATACAGAAAGCTTCACAAGGAAATGAAGTCCTGAAGAAATGGTTAAGCCTGAGTGTTTTTATGCTAGGTTTGATGGATGGGGCAAGTCATGGAGAGATATGATAGGACAAAGAGTATGTGCTAAGTAAGCTGGGGGAAAGTCAGAAAGCCCTGTTTATTCAGATTCTTCTTGGTGTCCCTCCATCTTGGAAATAAGTATGCTCCTTTCCTCTGAGTGTAGGGAGGACACCTCTTTTTTTTTTTTTTTTAATATATATATATTAGAGTGTAGTTGATTAAGTATGTTTTGTTAGTTTTGGGTGTACAGAAAAGTGATTCAGTTATACATATACTTGTATCTAGTCTTTTTAAATGACTCGTATTTCTAGTCTGAATTAACCCTTTCATATCCATACTATGCATGTTAAGAAACAAAGTGATTTAATAACACAGGTACACACATGAATATGGAGGAATCTTATGTCAACAGCAACAGCATTGATGCCCCTTGTTTACCCACTTAATATGCTTTCATTGGGAAATCTTATATTCAGTGGAAGTAAATTTAAGTTTTTCCTCATGGTAGCCACTGCACATTTTGGATTCAGGCTATCTTAAATTCTCCTATTTAAAATATAATCAAAACTCTTTTCTTAGTAATGAACTAATCAATATACTCTGCAAACATCAGCAAATCTGGGGAAAATTTAAAATATACAGTCAATTATATGTTGCAAAGAACTTCATTCTACATGTGTGTAAATTTAATAATATAAATTCATTAGAAAAAAAAAAACTGACTCTAAAATCTCTCATCTGCAAGATACTTGAGATAAAGAACTTCCTTTTTTCGAATGTGGTTTTGGTAACATACACCATATTTTTTGCCTATATCTCAAAATCTAGACATTTCCTAGCCTGTGGTTGTACTCTGAGAATTAGAGTAACCATTTTGTGTAGGGCTCAGAAAGCTTTGAAAGCTAATATAGGATGAACCTAGAGTGAAAAAAAAATCTCTTTTCATAGGTATAAGTCACATACTAGAGTCTGGTGTCTGCAATGATATATGAAAAAGAAAAAAAGTGACATTATTTTCATGACTATTGTAACATATATATAAAGGTTTTCCATTGGTCATGATAATCTCTTGGAATAAATTTAACATTTGGGACACATATTGATACATTCAGGAGTCAAAGACAGAACCTCTATCTGTTCTATCTGTTCTAAGGAGGTTTTCATGAGTGAGAATTTTATGATATTCAAATTAATGGGTATATTAATTCACTAAGATTTAGATTCTGAAAAGAATCTAAAAAAGAGTGGGTATATATATATATATATA
>NW_020175684.1:6591887-6606067 GCF_003031525.2 Neophocaena asiaeorientalis asiaeorientalis | reverse complement strand
TTTCTCTTATGAAAATTATATTGAATGTTATAGAAATTAAATTTTTCTTTAATATTTTCTAATTTTCTTCAGTAAAATGTCTTAACTTTAAAATTGCAGATATATCACTGACATACTCTGACATTTTATTGACAATGTCTGCACTTTTTTAATCCTTGATTTAACTATCAATATAAGAAATAAGATCTGAGTTAAAATTAAAAATATATATATATATATATCATGTGAAATATTACAAATTAAAAAATAAAAAGGAACATAATAGAAAATTACACAATAAACAAGTGCCAGTATACATTGTGTTTCTGAGGTCTTTGAAGAGCCTTTTGAAAAGTCATGGCTTAAGGTGACTTCAGTGATAGAAATCTGAGTAGACTGAAGAAAATATTTCCTTAGCGATTCTATCCAGAGAATGGAAAAAGCAAATTAAGCTCTCCTAAATCAGAATTTACAAGATAAATGATAAATTTAACTCCATTTTTTCCCCATATCATTTAAACAAAGGAATCAATTAAGCAAAATATTAAAAACCAATGAATAAAAGAGTGGCATAGAATAGTAATTAGAAAATAATTAGTTAATAAAGTAAGATGGCAATGGAGAAGTCATCAAATGACAGTATCAGAACCAGACCATTAATGAGAAGTGACATTGAAGAATAGAAATGCCAAATACAACAGCAACTATGACCGAGTGTATATTGAAAAGACTGATACAGATGACAATACCTCCAGAGTTTAAGTTTTCCTAGTGCTGATTTAGTATAGTTAGAGGAGAAAAATAAGTGTCTTTAAAATTATGTTACTCTAGAGATGACTTCCAACTAAATCATCTCATATTTAGAAAGTGATTAATTTGAGCTTCTTCAACTTTAGTTATCTTTTGTTTAAAAATGATCATGATTTAGTTTTCTAAATAGAAATAGTTAAGGTGCATATACACCATATATTAGGAGCTGCATGTGCCTTTTCACAGCTTAAAACAAGGGAGGAAAGTAGTATGTTATTAAGTTCAGGTCAGTACGACATGACAAGAATAAAATAAATAACTAATATGATTCCTGTATCCATCAGACAAAAACAGAATCAGTAGAATGTGTGCATGTGTGTGTGTGTGTGTGTATAAAAAAATTTCTTTCAAGGACTTGATCTTGGCTTACACAATTGTGGGGTCTGGTTAAGGAAGTCTGAAATCCATAGGGCAGGTTGGCACGCTATATAATCTCAGACAGGAGTTGAGGTTGGGGTCCAGAGGTGGGATTTCTTTCTTCTTCAGGGAAAAGTCAGTTTGCTCTTATGTCCTTTGGATTAATTATACAAAGTCTACTCAAAGTATGGAAGATAATCTCTTTTTATGGAAGTCAATTGATTATAGCTATTCATCACATCTACAAAATACCTTCACAGCAACACCTAGGTTAGCAACAATTTCATTAGTGTTCGAATAATTGAGTGCTACAGTCCTAGCCAAGTGGACACATAATAATCACCAAAATTCCTAACTACTCCTCTGTTTCCAGAACCATTTCTCTTTAATAGAGAAGGGTTTTCAAAAACAAACCTTTCAGAAAATATTATCTAAGTCTTAGCAATTAGCTCCTCCTCTAAGATTAGTATTTGTGCAAACATAAACATAAAAAAAAGAATAAAAGAGAACAAGGTTGGAAGACTGATGATGTTACTTGACTTCTAGACTTGCAATAAATCAAGACAGTGTAGTATTGGCAAAAGAATATACAAATACATACTTGGAACTGAATAGAGAGCCCAGAAATAGACCCTTATAAATATAGTCAACTGATCTTTGACAAGGAACAAAGACAGTACAATGGAAAAAGATAGTCCCTTTAATAAACTGTGATGGAACAATTGGGCATCCACATGCAAAAAAAATGAATCTAGACACAGACCTTACATGCTTCACCAAAATGAACTCAAAATGAATCATAGATATAAATGTAAAAATATAAAACTACAAAACTCCTAGAAAATAACATAGGGGAAATTACAGATAACTTTGAGTATGGTGATGTTGTTTTAGACACAATATAGGATCCATGAAAGAAGTAATTAATAAGCTGGACTTCATTAATATTAAAGTTTCTGCTTTGCAAAGGACTATGACACAGACTGGGAGAAAAATATTTGTAAAAAACACTTCTGATGAAGGACTGTTATCCAAAATAGACAAAGAAATCTTAAAACTCAAAAATAAGAGAACATGGGACTTCCCTGGCGGTCCAGTGGTTAAAAGTCTCTGTGCTTCCACTGCAGGGGGCACAGGTTCAGTCCCTGGTTGGGGAATTAAATCCCACATGCTGCCCAGTGCAGCAAAAAAAAAAAAGAAAAAAAAAAAAGAAAAATAAGAGGACCTTAATAGACACTTCACCCAAAAAGATACACAGATGGCAAACAAGCATATGAAAAGATGTTTCACATCATATCTTCTCAGGGAAATTAAAATTAAAACAACAATGAGATACCACTGAATACCTGCTAGAATGGCCCAAATCTGGAACACTGACAATACCAAATGCTGAGCAGGGTATGGAGCAATAGAAACTCTCATACTTTACTGGTGGGAATGCAAAATGGCATGGTCACTTTGGAAGATAATTTGATGGTTTCTTACAAAGTAAACATACTCTTACTATACAATCCAGCAGTTGTACTCTTTGGTACTTATGAAAAAAGTTAGAAATTTACATCCACACATAAGTTTTTATAGCAGCCTTATTCATAACTGCCAAAACTTGGAAGCAACTATGGTGTCCTCAGTAGGTGAATGGATAAACACACCTGTGGAATATCCAAACAATGGAATATTATTCATTACTAAAAATAAATGAACTATCAAACCATGAAAAGACATGGAAGAGCTTTAAATGCATATTACTGAGTGAAAGAAGCTAATCTGAAATGGCTACATACTTTATGATTCCAGCTACATGTCATTCTGGAAAAGAAAAGACAAATTATGGACACAATGAAAAGTTCAGTGGTTGCCAAAAGTAGTTTTGGAGAGCAGGGAGGAGGGATGAATAGGCAGAGCATAGAGGATTTTCAAGGAAGTGAAAATACTCTGTATGGTATTATAATGATGGATATATGTCATTATACATTTTTCTGACTCCAAGAGTGAACCCTAAGCTTAACTATGGACTGGTTGATTATGATCCATTTATATAGTTTCATTTTTAAGACAAATGAAGGATTCTGGTGAGTGATTTTTTTTCAACTGAGAATAATTGACATATAACATTGTGTATAAGTTCAAGGTGTACCATGTGTTGATTTGATATATTTACATATTGCAATATGTTTTTAACCAGCATAACATTAGCTAACATCTCTATCATGTCACATAATTATCTTTTTTGTGTGTGGTGAGAACAATTAAGATCTAGTCTCTTAGCAACTTTGAAATTTGCTAATTTTGCTAATAATGCAGTATTGTTGGCTAAAATCACTATGCTGTATGTCGGTTTATACTGTAAACATCTCCCCAATTCCTCTACTTCCTGGATAACCACCATTCTACTCTTTGTTTTTCTGAGTTTAGCTGTTTTAGATTCCACATTTAAGTGATACCATACAGTATTTGTCTTTCTCTGTGTGACTTATTTAATGTCACTTAGTATGTGCTCTCAAAGTCTATCCATATAGTCACAAATGGTAGGATTTCCTTCTTTCTTGTGGCTGAATAGTATTCCATTGTGTATGTGTATATATATACCACATTTCCTTTGATGTTGTTGATAATGCGGGAGGGCTATGCATGTATGTGGGCAAGGGGCTTCTGGTAAATCTCTGCACTTTCCTCTCAGTTTTGTTGTGAACCTAAAACTGCTCTAAAATAACAACATATTAAGAAAAAAGAAGTGAAATGGTTGGGTGTTTGAGAAGCTTATGGCAATTGTTCTGACAGTTATGTTTTTCTGGGAGATTGGTGGACATTTGGCCTCTTCGTTCAAATTCTTTGCTGCCCAGACATCTCCTGAAACATGTAGGATCAACATAATAATGTTTTAATGCTCCAGAAAATCTTTGCTTGATTCAATCATACACAAGGAATGGAATGGGGACCTCACAAAAATTGTTCATTATCACATGAGGTCAAGATTATTTTGACTATTCTTTTTCTGTTTTTTCCATAACCAGTGTTTAATATTCTGAGGACTAAGAAACAAAATTAAATATTTTTTACTTGACTAGTTTTATTTCCTCTGAATTTCTTCTAAGAATTAAACAAACAAACAAACAAAAACAATCACACTTATTGATTCAGAACTATAGATTTTACTTCAGGAAAATATAATACCTTTCAAAAAGTTATAATTTCAACGTTAGCCGACAAAATTACTTCCTAACATTTCATTAAAAAGGATGAAAACTCTTTCCCATCCAAAGATTCCTATGTTTGAATTACAGTATTGCAAGGCACATTCAGTACATACCTCCTTCAAAACACACAGATGCTAAATTCCCTGAAATAGAGTTTTAAAATCCTTACGCGAGTAGTAATACTACAAAGTTAGCAATTCTTAGGTAAAAATGTTGCTCCTACAGGACCATGCACCTTTCTTAAAATTAATTAAGCATGTATGTATAAACAATCCTTTCTTAAAATCTTTGTACTTGAAATGCAGATTTAGTGATGCTGAAGACAGCACTAAACAAACCTGAAAAGTACAACAGCTCAATAAATTTTATGTAATGCCTTCATAAGAGATTGTATCATCTCATCTAGTATGTCCAAAGACTTGAGTTAATAATGGGTAGCTACACAGAAAATATTTTCTTTCTTTTTTAAACAACATTTCCTTCACCTGTAGCATCAAATATTTTATAAAGGATGCTAAATGAATCATACATTGTTTTTGGTAAAATTGAAGTCAGGACCATTTAAATGCTTCTACTAAATTTAATGCCTCTTACTTAGGGAGCAGCTACATATTGCCCTCTGAACATTCTTGGTCAGTCATGTCTAACCATAACAGCATTTTAAGAGGTAGATATTTTTTCCCATGATGCACTTTTGTTACTAAATGTATTGTCAAGAAAGTAAAAGCAAGCACTGTGTTTTTTTAATTATAAGGGTCTAGTGAAAAGAAAAATAAAAGACAGTTATGATATTGATTACACTCTGACATTTTAACAGTCATGGTATTGGATGTTTTGCAACCAGTGCATTATGACACATCATCATATTTTTTACTTGAAATATCAAGTCCATAGAATACTATTTTAATTTGCTTATGTCTTCATGATGTGAATTATTAAAATAAATTAGCTATCCCCAATACATTTGCCTCTGTATGGTTATAGAACATAAGGAAACATTTATTAGAACACATATTCAGAGCATTTCTATAGAGCAATCTATCAATAACCTTCCAGTTACTGACAGCTTTCGGTTATGAGAATATTAATCCTTAAAGTTAAAATTTTTCACATTTTAATCCAAAATATAAATGAGTGTTATATTTGTCTGCTTTTATGAAGTTGAGAGTAGGACATCTTACTGTGCCATCAGTAGTATTTTAAACAATCAAAAACATAAGACTGGAATTTTGCACTATCATTGAAAGAACTAGATCAGAATTACATAAATTTTATGCTGAGAATTTTATGCTGTATAGTCAGTAGCCCTAAAATGATAAGCTACTTATGAAACAAAAATAATTATTGTAATTGTATATCACATCAACAATTTCTGAAGTCAGTTTTTCCCCTAATTATACATTGTCAGGTTTCCATGGGAATAACTTTATATTTTAATGCTGAAGTAGGTAATTATTTATTCATTTATATTTCTACTATCAGAAAAATGGTAATCACGGTGCTCCATGAACTATAACTTTCAAAACAAATTGATTGAAAGGCAACATTCTTGGGTTTTGGTGTTTGAAAAAATTTGTATCTCTATTAATGCTTATGGGATAAAAGTTATTAATACTGCAAAGAAGTTATATCCCCTGTGTAACATTTTTTACTTATTAATGGATTAGGGTTCTACAATATTTGGTGATTTAATTTAAAATTTCCTAAATTAAAAGGAAATTATGAATATATTAGTTAAAAAACAAGTCCTCCCAAAATGACTGAAATTAAAAAATGTGATTTAACACGCACAGGTATCTGAACACTCATTTGAAGCTGAGGGTCCATTTGACTTGGTTTTCTTTCTTTTTTTTCTTTTTAATGTCTTTATTGGAGTATAAATGCTTTACAATTTTTTATAACAAAATGAATCAGCTATACATATACATATATCCACATATCTCCTCGCTTTTGTGTCTCCCTCTCACCCTCCCTATACCACCCTTCTAGGTGGTCACAAAGCACTGAGATGATCTCTCTGTACTATGCGGCTGCTTTCTACTAGCTATCTATTTTACATTTGGTAGTATAGATAAGTCCATGCCACTCTCTCACTTTGTCCCAGCTTACACTTCCCCCTCCCCATATCCTCAAGTCCATTATCTATGTTGACGTCTTTATTCCTGTCCTGCCCCTAGGTTCTTCAGAACCATTTTTTGTTTGTTTGTTTTTAGATTCCATATATATGTGTTAACATATGGTATTTGTTTTTCTCTTTCTGACTTATTTCACTCTGTATGACAGACTCTAGGTCCATCCGCCTCACTACAAATAACTCAATTTCATTTCTTTTTATGGCTGAGTAATATTCCATTGTATATATGTGCCACATCTTCTTTATCCATTCATCTGTCAATGGGCACTTAGGTTGCTTCCATGTCCTGGCTATTGTAAATAGAGCTGCAAAGAACATTGTGACTCTTTTGGAATTATGGTGTTCTCAGGGTATATGCCCAGTAGTGGGATTGCTGGGTCATATGGTAGTTCTATTTTAGTATTTTGAGGAACCTCCATTCTGTTCTCCATAGTGGCTGTATCAATTTACATTCTCACCAACAGTGCAAGAGGGTTCCCTTTTCTCCACACCCTCTCCAGCATTTATTGTTTGCAGATTTTTTAATGATGGCCATTCTGACCCATGTGAGGTGATACCACATTGTAGTTATTTTTTTGCGGTACACGGGCCTCTCACTGTTGTGGTCTCTCCCATTGTGGAGCACAGACTCTGGACGTGCAGGCTCAGCGGCCATGGCTCATGGGCCCAGCCGCTCAGCGGTATGTGGGATCTTCCTGGCCTGGGGCACGAACCCGTGTCCCCTGCATCGGCAGGCGGACTCTCAAGCACTGCACCACCAGGGAAGCCCATTGTGGATGTCTTGAAAGCCAGTTGATATAAGATGTATGGAAGGTATAAGATGTTATGGAAAAGCCCGAATAAACTTTTTGGCCAACCCAATAATTGGAATACATGAGGGTTGTTGCCTTGTGGTTGAGCAGTGACATATAGAATATGGTCTTTTCCTTCCTCTGTTCCTTCCCCCAATCTAAGATGGACTGGAGCTGCAGCAGCTTGTACATCTTCTCTGAAGGTAATTTGTGAGAGAGAGCAATCAGCCACTCTTACTACAAAGTCACGAGCAGGTAGGTGAAGCCCCTTTTTAATTGACTTTTTCTCACTTCTGTCTCATTTCCCTTTTTCACTCTTTCCTTCTTCCCATTGTGTTTGCACTCCCATTAAAGTGTTAGCATATAAACACATAATACATTGTGCTTTTTTTTTTCCCTCAGAATCAGTTTTCAAGGGAACCTGGGCTAATGTGATCTCAAAGTAGAAATGGCATATTTAAACTACTTTAAAATATAACAATAGTAAAACTATAGTGCCAAATACTGGACTAAAGCATATGGTAAAGAAAATTTTTAAAAAAATTGTTAAACTTGAAAATAGCCAAAGATGATTTAAGAGGAGAGTGAGAAATTAAGGTATGTGTTAGGAGGAGAAAAAAGTTACTTTGACTTTAGAGTCTTTAGAACATTATCCTGTGTTCCCCTAATATGGGGCTTTCAGACTCTCATCAAGTATCAGAAAACTCTGTTGAAGGGGTCCAAAACGTGCCATGCAAAAATACGCCACTTAGGCATGTTACTGAACCCAGCTCCAGCTGCTCAAAGGCCAGTTCTCGAGAGACAAGTGTTGTTAGAAAGGAAAGGTTGCTTTATTTTGGAGGCCAGCAACCATGGAGGAGGGCAGACGCCTGTCCAAAGGCCGACTCCCTCCCACTGACAATCAGGGTGCAAGAGTTTTATAGACAGAAGGAAGGGGCTACATGCAGAAACAATACAGTCAGCTCTGACAGTCATCTTGAAATTGGTCGTGTGGTGGTCTGACCAGTGTCATCTTGATTGTTTTAGGTACAGTTAATCTTCAGTTCCAGAGTCAGTTTGTTTCCATTTCTTTGAGGTCAATTCTTGGAATTGTGGCAGCTTGTGTCATGGCTACAGTCTGGTCATCATGTAGTTAACTTCTTCCACCTGGTGGAGGTTTCAATATCTATAAGAGCTCACAGGATATGGCTTAGAATATCTATAGCCCTTGAGAAGGAACTAAAAGTCCTTGACTTTGCTTAATGACTAAACTATTATTATTTGGTTTCCTGTGACTGTTTTCCTTTGTTTCTGCATTTTCTCACTTCTCTGATTAAACTTATTCTTTAGCTAAAGTTTTTCCACAGACAAAAGGCAGGCTGAGGACATGGGGAGCAAGAACCGTAGGGTCCTGCTCTGTTTCAGGAAGAACTGTTTTGAGCTGAAGGCAATTGAGAATCAATGGATGCAGGAAGAGTTCTCTGCCCTCCCCATATCTGCCTAAAAGCAAGGCATAAATTTTCCTTTGTGGAAGGTGTGCCACACGCCCACCCTCACCAGGGAGAGATGAGTGACTCTTATTTTTGAAGACAGGGAGTCACGAAGATGAGTTTGCATAAACACACCTGACTAAAATAGACCTATCTTCCATTAGTTCCCCCATATACTTTCTGGTCACTTCCCCACAACTTATTGTCCCTTAAAGCCCAAATCTTCTTTCTTCTGTTAAAAGGATATATAAACCTCTGTTATATAACAGGGTATATAAGCCCCAGGATCTAACTGCTTTGATAAGCTTCAATTTTTTTTATGAACTCCTGTGCACATAAATACTAGTAAAGATTATGTGTTTTTTCTCCTAATCTGTCTTTTGTTATTTTAATTTGTAGGGGAGCTTGGAGTAGTGAGATTTGACCTTTGAGAAGTAGTTTTAGACTCTGCTGAAGACGCTTAAAAGTAAAAGCTGCATAGGAAAGAAATGTTAAAAGTTAAGGAAATGTATTTATTTGTTGAATAACATTTATGAATATCTGTTTTGGTTTATGGCCTTTGATTTGTGTTACAGAGACCAATACTATAACAACTACAACCACAAAATAAAGACAGGTATGAAAATGTGCCATGCCAAATGAATGTACTTCTTGATATAATACAGATATACAGCAAATAATATGGAGTAACTGAAAATGGAACTGATAGAGATAGTATAGGATAGTTATACAAGCAGTTATAGATGTCTCAGTAGGGGATTATAGATAGAGAGGGAAACCTAGGGAACTTTTGGAGACCACTGTAAGTTAATGATCACTCGAGAAAGCTATCAGAACATTGTGGAAGGAAGCAGGCTTGCTTAACTATAAAGCCATAAATAAAAGAATGAGATGTGCCCCAGGTCATTAAGTCAAAGAAAAAAATGAGGCCTGCATTCTGTTTGTCGAATTCAGCAAGATAATGATCCTTAAGCCCAAGGACAGGAGTTTAAGGGAAAAGTGACATTCCAAAGTAGGAGACCCTCATTGTATGGAAACCCGAGGTTATTCAACATATCTTAATATATGTTACTACCCTTGTGCTGATTTGAGTAAGCACTATTTACTAATTTGACCACATTGGGTCAGACACTCTCCTGCCCCATAAGAAACAGAAGCTAGTGATGTAAGCCTGATGTCTACTCAAAGAGTGAGGAAGAAAGCAGTCTCTCTCTCTGCCACCACCACTTTCCTTTGATTATAAAAATGTAGCCCACTTAATCCTCTGGGCAGAGCCTCCCTGCCTGCCCGTTTGCATCTCTCACAAGCAACGTATATTAATAAATCTACTTCTTGCCCATCACTTTGCCTCTCTCTGAATCCCTTCTCCACTGAGACACAAAGAACCTGAGCTTCAGTAAGTCCATACACCAGGTGAGTGTCCCAAGTCCCAATCTGGGATTCGGCTGGGTTCAAGTCACAATCTGAGTTACATAGTTTCAGAACGCTTGGAAAAGTGACAGAAGTGTTTATAGTAGTGTTAATACTTAGCTGAAACAGTAAGCATTAAAAGAAACTGTCCATTAAGCAGAATTAGAATGCTCTAGATTAAAACAACAAAAAAAGAATGAGATGTATACTTCAATATTTTCATGCAATTGTCATTGTTATAATTGCTATTGAATTCTGAGTTGTAACTGTAACTTATAACTCCAAGTTCTGAAACTTGACAAATAGCAGTAGAAATCAGGGTAATGAAGAAAAAAAAATCAAGCTTATTGCTGCTAAATGTTGGGTTTGGGGATGAAGTTCAGACTTGGAGGCCAGTGGGCATGAATTACGTTTACTTTTCCTTTGTCACAGGGAAAGTTTGAGGATTACAGATTCCTGTAAAACTTTCATGTAGGAACAAAGGAGACCTGAATAAATGCTGACTTCAATGTGGCAAAGCCCTGAAAAAGAGATGAAAAGAATAGTTGATGATCCAATGTCCAGTTTCTTCTCTCAAACTCACCAATTAGGCAAGTTTCTTTGGGGAGAACTCCCTGAGGAGAACTAAATAAAGGGTGAAGAGAAGGAGGGAGAATTCCACCTGAAGAGTGGAACCTACCATTCCAACCTACTGTTGGTTCCTAACATCCTCTCCAGTTTTGTTCTCTTAGTCTGTTGGTCTTTGCTGTAAAGTATACTGCCTCTGAGGCCAGTGTGCCCCTGACAAGCAGAAATGAGCTTCATGCAGGGCAGTTCTTCTACTGTCCTGCAGCAACTCCTCTAAAACCTAATACTGCATCTTCTTCATATATTTCTATATTGCTAACAAAGGGAACTTTATCTTTTGTCACTAGGGAAAAATATATATAACTTTTTTTAATTCCAAAGGTACTCGAAAAATTCACTCTTTTTTAACTCTTATCTGTGTTATCCAATAAACCCACTAGAAGTGTTGCAATGAGTAAATGGCAACATAAAGTTTCTCCAAGAATAAAACACCAGCAACATAAAATGTCCCTAATTATAAATTCAACACTGTTATGTATTTCCTGGAAAGAAATCTGCTAATTTTAAAGTTCCAAATAGATTAAAGTTAAAACAACAAAATAAAATGACCTTTACTTAAAAGTGTTGCTAAACATTTTCATTCTCTTCTCCCTACTGTTCACCATGCAGTCCAAATATTATCAGTAATATAAACCTGAGAGTGTCATATCATGGCTTTATTTCTCAGGAAGAGACTGATTAATCAGCTAATTGTAGTTCCACTATCAGTGAGAAAGTCTTGATTGTCAACCATCCCCTGGAGGGCAGCTTTTGGCATCATTGGCTCTGCCAACTTGACTAGTCAGACCAAAATTTCTAAGACTTCCACGCTTGGGTCTTCCCATTCTTCAGAGCACTGACTGGTCTGTTCTCTCAGCAGGGGGCAGGAGGTTGTTGCTGTTCTAGCATGAATTGTCCTTCAGACTCATTTCCTCCAAGGAGAAGATACCTTACATTGACTGCCTGTACATATATCTATGGCTCTATGGGTAAAAATTATGGCTTTATAATTTTGAAAATTCCAGTCACTTTCCTACAAATGCATTGTCAACCTTGCCCATCCTGCCTGGAGGTACAGAGGCTCCAAAACTTCTACTGACCCAGTTCTGTCTATATACCTGTGCTGCCTCAAACTCTACCCTGGAGGGCAAATATCTATATCTATATGTACCCACACATTGATTCATTTAACCGAAAAACAATGCTATGATTTTATAAAATAGAAAAGAGAAGTAAGTTTAAGAAATTTTCCTAAAGGAACATCAACTGTGACTAGATTATTCTAATTTTAAAACATTCTGGAAAAATGACCCTTAAAATAATTCAAAGACTTTCTTCCCTCTTAGGTTCTGTTTTATTGAAAAACAAACAAGCAAACAAACAAAAAACAAAACTTCTGCCATTTATTTATGGCTGTATTCCAAAGTAAATTAAAAAAAAAAATTCTGTTGAGATCAGCATTGAAGGAGACCCATTTGTTAATTTTTCTCTTTCATCACTTTTGTTAAAAATGAAGGTTCAATAGGAAGCAGAGAAACTAATAATGGCTATTATGATACTCCTTCCAGAGTATCTATTTTTTTTTCTCCAAATTGTATGTAAGTCTTAAATTGTTGAATGCATGCCATAAATCATTAGCTTTTCCTTACATGTATATTTTGTTTAAGTAACAAATCACTGGTATATATATACATATATATATATATATATACATATATTTTAATATAAGCGAGTTTACTGACATAAAGCTAGAACATATGATAGATATAGACACTATTCAAAGATGCTTTCTTTCATTTCTGCTTGCATGTTAAGGTTTATAAGATGGAACTTTTCTTGGAAGATGTTAAAACCACAGGGAGATCTGTGATCTTAGGACAGAGATGACCTCTTCTATGTTTATATATATATATATACATATATATATATATATATATACATATATTTTAATATAAGCGAGTTTACTGACATAAAGCTAGAACATATGATAGATATAGACACTATTCAAAGATGCTTTCTTTCATTTCTGCTTGCATGTTAAGGTTTATAAGATGGAACTTTTCTTGGAAGATGTTAAAACCACAGGGAGATCTGTGATCTTAGGACAGAGATGACCTCTTCTATGTTTCAATACTGTTTTTACATTAGCTCATTAAATATTGTAATTTAATCATTATATGTCTACTGTTTACATTCTTTACATCTGCCCATTACAAACTGAATACAACATATATAAATGAAGATATATATATTTCAAAAGCAATTTAGAGCTATTTAAACAAAAACAATGCTATATTAATTTTCATTGTATAAGATGGAGAAAGTTAATAGTTTTCAGGATTAAGTTAAATCATGTTTCTCTAAATCTGAGGTATTATCAGAAATGAAGAGAATAAGATAAAGCCTCATATGTGTTTTACAATATTCTTCCATTTAGGGTTTTTCCTCAGTAAGGCATAAGTCTTCAGGAAGCTACCTATATAGGAAGACAAATCTTCACTTTCCCATCTAACAGCCTAGAGAAGAGCTCCTGGACTTTAGTGGGGATCCATGAATTGGGGGTAATGAGAAAGCAGGGGATAAATTGTGACTCCCACCAATGAGCTTCAGGACAGTTGGTAGAATGCACTGCAGTTTGCAGTTTTCTATTTCAAACAAATATTTTATGAAGCTTAGTCATATACATCTGTGTTTATCTCCTCTCCATTACCTCAAATCTTTGAATTTAATCTTTTGTTGCTAAGTAACCAAAGGTTACTACCTCCAAAATGAGTCATTCTTTTACTGGTAATTAATAGCAAAAGTGTACAGATAAGAGTAGCTTGTTTAATGAATTGTTGCTGTTTTAATACCTTATCATTCAATCTGAGATAGACTGGAAATATTTAAAGGAATGATGTACTATGGAAAGGGTACATATATCCTTTTCTTTGTATTCTACATTGATTTAAAGACTAATAAATTGCTTAATAAATTTTACAGAAAAAATGCTGTTAGAACGTACTTATAAACTTATCACTAATAAATAGTGAAATGGTATAATTATTTATATAAGAAAAAGTAGAGACAATAAAATAAACCTCAGAAACATTGTAACAAGTTAATAATTTCATAATATCTTCTAAATTAGTCTACCTTTTGACATTTCTTTGATCACATTATGGTAGAAAATGGTGGTACAGACATTTTAGAACCGATGTTTTATTCCAGAGAAACTTTCAGCTTATATAGAAAGTCATGGAGCAACACTAATAAAGAGACTATTTTGTAAGCATGCTCTTTCTACACTAAGTGATAAAATATAATTAAAGACACGCTCTGTATCACTGAAGCATCAAGTGATTCACATTATGCAGCGCTAAAGGCTCCACCCATGAAATGTCATTTCTTATTCTGAGAAATTGGCATCTGGTTTATATATATATAT
>NW_020175684.1:6586244-6591621 GCF_003031525.2 Neophocaena asiaeorientalis asiaeorientalis | reverse complement strand
CATCTTAACAGTTTTAGAATTTCTTAAACTGACATATATTCTGTGCACTTGTATAAGATAAAACTACTAGATGTTTTTAAAAACTTACTAAATCTATGAATTTTAGGAAAAAAATTAAATATATATATATATTAAAAAGTAAAGAAATGTAGAGGATTAAGTTGTTCAGATGATTTTTGATTATAATTTGACTATGAAGTAGTTTACTATTTGACTGAGTTTTCTACTTGAGAGAGTAAATTGAAAGGACTACATTGCAGACTCAGAATAAACACAACCAGTGCTGTGTTGGGTTAGTCTACTATGGCAGAGCATCTAGGCTGCTCAAACAGCAGGGAAATCCAAACTAGTTGCCTGACTTTAATGGTTATTTGGATTGATTAGTAATTTAATGAAACTTTTCAATAGACTATAGCCTATTTTAGTTCTTATATGTAAAATACTAATTTGGCATTATGTCAAGACGGAAGGGTTAGGAGAAGTGGAAGTTGCAAAGGGACTCTTACTTTCACCAACAGTAAACATCTGCCAATGAGGAAGTTAAATATCTTCACTTCAGTTTCTTCTACTCTTGTTTCCATGAGAAAGTACAGGTTAAGATAGCATGCACACAGACACACACACACACACACACACACACACACACACACACAAATTAAGCACCCTCCCCACCTTTTTCGAGAAACCAGTTGCCTCTCTCTTTGTTCTCTATTTTTCCTATTGACTTTGATTCAAACTTATTTATGTAGATAAAGCTAAAAAGCTTCAGTGTTTTGAAATAACAATCCAAGACACAATTGTGAGGACTCAGTTAAGCTGATCTTACTAATTGGAGGTTTACAATTTAACAACTTATAACAGTGGCTGATAATAAGAGCAATATAGGGCAGCATTCTTAAAACTCCATCTCCAGTTCCAACTTTGCTCTTTTACCTTTTGATCTTTATCCTATATGTCTAATCACCAATTGGCCATAATATCATTGGTTCCCAAAGGCTCACCTCCAAAGGCAGAGACAAGAGCTTTCCGTAAACTTCTCCACTAGTTTTCTTTTACATTCCTACTCTGGCAGATGTATACATGCCTGGATTTCCAGATTTTCTTGCTAGTTTTGACTTTTCTAACCACACAAGTGTTTCAGGAGGTTGATTAGTAACTTTTTCCCTTTTGGAGCTTTTCTTCCTCAGGTTCTCTAGCAAATGTGTAAGGTGTCAATACTCAAAAGAATTTTGTTTCACTGATAAACACTGCATCATACAATGATATATTTGGGAGGAGGGAAACACTTACTCATAACTAGATATATATACCCACACTGCTCCTGCCAACCTTTCATATGGGGAAGTCCAAGTAGAATATGGTTGCCAGATTTAGTAAATAAAAACATCCAATTAAATTTAGTGTTCATATAAATAACTAATAATTTCTAGTAAATTATGCCTCGTAATATTTGGGATATATTTATGTTAAAAATACTCATTTATTTGAAATTCAATTAGCTGGGCATTCTGTATTTTATGCGGCAACTTCAAATTGGAAGAAATCTGAGCAGACCCAGAATTAATGAAACCTAGAATGTTCTTTGATGTAACATAAAATGCATCATTGTGGTTAGATGTGCCCTTTACTTTGCCCTCAGCCTCTTTTCACATATATAGATATGTCATGACCTATTTACAAGAGTCAGCTTTCCTCTTAAGCAGACCATGGTGGTCAATTACTTCTGTCAAGAAGACACATGAAAGTGTTAATATGATGATCTGTCTACCTAATTGATTCACAAAAGCTGTCCTGCAGAGTTTCTTAAACAGCTTTGGCTTATATTACATTTTTTTTAATGGGGAACCTATTGAATAGAACTGATTCAATATGCTAAAAAATGTCTTAAACTATTTTAAAGTCAAGTGATTATTTCAGTCAATAGTTTATCAGACACAGTTGGAGAAATAAAATAGGAATGTAGGTCAGCAACTTAATAAATACATGATGAATTCTCCAGTAGTAACACAGGTCAACTGTTCTTAAACTGTGGTGCCTAAAACACCTGGGGACACCATCATCACCTGGGATCTTATTAGAAACACAAATTTTCAGTCCCCGTCATAGACATACTGAATCAGGAATTCCAGGAGTAGAGCCCAGCAATCTCCTTTAACAAGCTCTCTAGATGATTCTGATGCATGTGAAAGCCGAGAATCACTGAATTACGTGAAAGACAGGCTTTTACTCATTTCCAGCCTTGATCTTTCAGATGAGTTCTCTTCCTATGAAGGAAAAAATGTATTACCTAGGGAATTGAGGGAATTACAATTTTAACTGGATCCTTTACTTGTGTACATTGTTCATCAAATGATTTGGAGACAAGAGCAGCTTGAAGGTGAATTTAATCAATGTAGATAACTAACAGGAATAATTGCCTCACTTTCTGCATTACTTAGTCTGCATAGAAATTGCCTCAAGCCATGTTCAAATGCCAATGGTGCATCAGTCTGGAGATAAGAGGTTAATGAATCTCAGAGAATTGTGAAACTTGCGTGGTTTTGAGACCAAATCATTACAGAATCATATCACTAAACAGGTACCTGGGAATCAATATACTCAAGGAAAAAGTATTAAAAATAAATTTTGGCTTATGGGACAGGGCTTGTAGCATGGGCTAAATCAGTTTATATTGAAATAGCACTAGAATGTATTTTTTAAAATCTGCAACTAAAATACACATTTAGTGCATTTTAGTGACTTTTATATGTGGCTCTGCATGCTATTAAAGATTTACAAATTTCATGAAGTGCTAATACTGGCATAATTATTATTGCTTTGAAACTGCTCCACAAATTTATCATTTTATCTAACCATGTAAATAGGAAGTTTTTTTCTAAAAAGAGATAATGAGGAATTAAAACTGGAGGATATGGTAATAGTGTTGAAAATTGTTAATATTTGTTGTTAACATTTCAAAGTAAGTATTTTTATTTAGGCAGCTTTTAACTTAACTAAGCAGACCTAATATATTTTAATATATTATTAAAATTTGAATTGGAAACACTTTTGGTTCTTGTTTTATCATTTTAAATGGACAATGTAAAGCTATTATACTGTGAAAAAACAAAATTTAACTGGGTAAATGTAAAGATAAAATTTTCTTTATTCAACAATTCATGAATCTGGTGGCATCCCATCTGGCAAATAGAAAGAAGCATGGAAAATGGAAGTTTTTCAATAGCAGAGAGAGGGTGGACAAGGAAGTCAGTAACAATAGAAAGGATTATTTCAGGCAAGGTCACCTTCCTTTGGGGGAAAGCAGGGGTCTATGTGGCAGATTGACTCACTAGTGCTGGCCAGGAAATCCCAGACTGACTGGTTAAAAGTCACATTCCTGGGAAGGGCTAAAACTGCAGTTAGCTTAGGTATTTTATTAAGTCTTGGTTTGCTGACCTGGGGCTTAGCACATGTTACTCCATTTGGGACCTTATGTTTCTGTTTTAAAACAATATGTATACAGTTTTCTGATGAAAGTTATTTCCTTTATTTATCTTTGAGCATTTATTGGAAATAAATGACACATGATAGTAATTTTAATAAAAAATGTAAACATACTGCATCCTAAAATGTGAAAATATGTATATTTCAAAATTTGTCTTAATTCTACTTAAATCTAGGAGAATGTATTTAAAAATATATATTTAATTCAACAGTACATATGTTTTCTATCTAACTACTAAATCAATTCCATACAAATCAAAATTATCATATTATTGGGGGGATGTGTTTATTTACATTGATTTACCTTTGCATATCATCACTGGCTGTAAATAATGGAAGAACCACTCTCTACATAGCAAATTCTGCTTTTCTTAAGATCAAATGTGATTTTCATACATATATCTTTGAATAGCAAATAAAAGTTGTTTATAGCAAAATGAGACATTTGCAATTCTGAAAAGACACATACACATGGGATTATGAAAAGTAAAAGAAATGTGTATATATACAATATGACATATACAAGAAATACATATATAAACATATATAAACTTTATAATATACAATAGACATAAAGCAGGAGATAAGAGATCTTTTCCAATTTTTCTAAATAATCAGAGACTTGATTTTAAAGGAGGCTAAGTTATTTTAAGCCAGAGTAAGATAAGAAAGTGGATCTGAAGCCTACATGTTCATTTCGAGTTTTGAAGGGCCACACTCTCGGGAGAAGTATGGAGTAGAAAAAATCCACATGAAGGGAAAGGAGAACTAGAAGAAACCTTAACTAGGTTGCCTGGCTTGTTGGTAAGAAATAAAATTTCTCTTGTCTATTGAAATTCATACTCCTTACAAGTATTTAGAACTCCCAGCCTGTCAGAAAACTCCAGGCTGACAATGAATTTCAGGTATCTATTAACTGGGAGTGAGTAGTGTTTGAGGGCATATAGCAGAACCAAAATAAAACAAAAAAAATCTCTTTGTGAAGAAACATCCTCAACAAAGCCTCTCAGACTTCCTGCAGATAAAAGTCTACCTACTTAATTGCACAATCAAGATTTCAAATGTGGGAAAATAAGCCAACAGTGAAGAGTCAACAGAGACAATAAAAACCAGGAGTAGATTCCAGTATTTTTGGATATTTGAATTTTAAAATAAAGAAAATAAAATAATTTGTTCAAGAAAGCAAAATGTTAGAAAAATTTTGAGAAAAGAATATACTACTGTCAAAAAGCCCCTCATACTTCAAAAGAAAATAGAACTTCAAGGATTTGCTAATAGTATAATTGAAAGTCATAGCTATTTTACATAAAACATAGTTAACAAAAGTTAATTTGCATAAAAATAGATCTCACAACCAAAAAGAAAACTAGTCCAGTTGAAGAAATATATAAAGTTGTACACAAAATGTCACATAAATTCAGCACCAAAAAGACAGGGAGTTGGGAAAGAATAGTTAAGAGACATCTGGATTATAATGGCATAAATAGGGAGAGTTTCAAGATGGCTGGAGAAGTAAGATGTGGAGATCATCTTTCTCCCCACAAATATATCAAAAATACATCTACATGTGGAACAGCTCCTACAGAACACCTACTGAATGCTGGCAGAAGACTTCAGACTTCCCAGAAGGCAAGAAACTCCCCATGAACCTGGGTAGGGCAAAAGAAAAAAGAAAAAATAGAGACAAAAGAATAGGGACAGGATCTTGGAGCTGTGAAGGAGGAAAAGCTTCCACACAGTAGGAAGCCTGTTCATAGGTGGAGACAGCAGGTGGGTGGGGGGGAAGATTTGGAGCCACAGAGAAGAGCGCAGCAACAAGAGTGCAGAGGGCAAAGTAGAGAGATTCCCACACAGAGGATCTCTTCCTTTTAATTTTATATATATATATATATAT
>NW_020175684.1:6530246-6586222 GCF_003031525.2 Neophocaena asiaeorientalis asiaeorientalis | reverse complement strand
TAAAGCTTTTAGCACTTGTTATCATTGGTGCATTTGTTTATTGGTTTGGTTGCTCTTTCTTTTTTAAATTACTTTTTAATTTTAATAATATTTTTTATTTTAATAACTGTTTTTTCTTTTCTTTCTTTTTTTTTTTCTCCCTTTTATTCTGAGCCAGGTGGCTGACAGAGTCTTGGTGCTCCAGCTGGGTGTCAGACCTGAGCCTCTGAGGTGGGAAAGCCAAGATCAGGACATTGGTCAACCAGATACCTCCTTGCCCCACATAATATCAAACAGCAAAAGTTGTCTCAGAGATTTCCATCTCAATGTGAAGACCCAGCTCCACTCAACGACCAGCAAGCTACAGTGCTGGACACCCTATGCCAAACAACTAGTAAGACAGGAACACAACCCCAACCATTAGCAGAGAGGCTGCCTAAAATCATAATAAGGTCACAGAAATCCCCAAACACACCACAGACGCAGTCCTGCCTACCAGAAAAACAAGATCCAGCTTCATCCACAAGAACACAGGCACCAGTCCCCTACACCAGGAAGCCTACACAGTCCACTGAACCAACCTTACCCACAAGGGGCAGACAACAAAAACAATGGGAGCTATGAACCTGCAACCTGTGAAAAGGAGACTGCAAACACAGTAAATTAAGGAAAATGGGAAGACCGAGAAATACACAGCAAATGAAGGAGCAAGGGAAAAACCCACCAGACCAAACAAATGAAGAGGAAATAAGCAGTCTACCTGAAAAATAATTCAGAGTAATGATAGTAAAGATGATCCAAAATCTTGGAAATAGAATGGAGAAAATACAAGAAAGGTTTAACAAGGAAATAGAAGAAAAAAGGAGAAAATAAACAATGAAGAAGAACACAATAAATGAGCTTAAAAATTCTCTAGAAGGAATCAATAGCAGAATAATTGAGGGAGAAGAATGGATAAGTGACCTGGAAGATAAAATAGTGGAGATAACTACTGCAGAGCAAATAAAGAAAAAAGAACGTAAAGAATTGAGGACAGTCTCAGAGACCTCTGGGACAACATTAAATGCACAAACATTCGTATTATGGGGGTCCCAGAAGAAGAAGAGAAAAAGAAAGGGACTGAGAAAATATTTGGAGAGACTATAGTTGAAAACTTGCCTAATATGAGAAAGGAAATAATCAACTCCAGGAAGCACAGAGAGTCCCATACAGGATAAATCCAAGGAGAAACATGCCAAGACACAAATTAATCAAACTAAAAAAAATTAAATACAAAGAAAAAATATTAAAAGCAGAAAGGGAAAAGCAACAAATAAAATACAAGGGAATCCCCATAAGGTTAACAGCTGACCATTCGGCAGAAACTGTGCACGCCAGAAGGCTGCGGCAGGACATATTTAAAGTGATGAAAGGAAAAGAACGTACAAGCAAGATTACTCTATCCAGCAAGGATCTCATTCAGATTCGACAGAGAAATTAAAACCTTTACAGACAAGCAAAAGCTAAGAGAATTCAGCACCACCAAACCAGCTTTACAGCAAATGCTAAAGGAACTTCTCTAGGCAGAAAACACAAGAGAAGGAAAAGACCTACAATAACAAACCCAAAAGAACTAAGAAAATGGTAATAGGAACACACATATCAATAACTACCTTAAATGTAAATGGATTAAATGTTCCAACCAAAAGAAATAGACTGGCTGAATGGATACAAAAACAAGACTCATATGTATGCTCTCTGCAAGATAGCCACTTCAGATATAGGGACACATACAGACTGAAAGTGAGGGATGGAAAAAGATTTTCCATGCAAATGGAAATCAAAAGAGAGCTGGAGCAGCAATTCTCATATCAGAAAAAATAGACTTTAAAATAAAGAATATTACAAGACACAAAGAAGGACACTACATAATGATCAAGGGATTGATCCAAGAAGAAGATAAAACAATTGTAAATATTTATGCACCCAACATAGGAGCACCTCAATACTTAAGGTAAATGCTAAGAGCCATAAAAGGGGAAATGGAGAGTAACACAATCATAGTAGGGAACTTTAACACCCCACTTTCACCAATGGACAGATCATCCAAAATGAAAATAAATAGGTAAACACAAACTTTAAATGATACATTAAACAAGATGGACTTAATTGATATTTATAGGACATTCCATCCAAAACAACAGAATACAATTCCTTCTCAGGTGTGCATGGAATATTCTCCAGGACAGGTCATATCTTGGATCACAAATCAAGCCTTGATAAATTTAATACAATTGAAATCGTTTCAAGTATCTTCTCTGATCACAACGCTATGAGATTAGGTATCAATTACAGGAAAATATCTGTGAAAAATACAAACACATGGAGGCTAAACAATACCCTACTAAATAACCAAGCTATCACTGAAGAAATCAAAGAGGAGATAAAAAAAAAAATACCTAGCAACAAATGACAATGAAAACATGGCGACCCAAAACCTATGGGATAAAGCAAAAGCAGTTCTAAGAGGGAATTTGTTATCAATACCATTCTAACTCAGGAAACAAGAAGCAGGGCTTCCCTGGTGGTGCAGTGGTTGGGAGTCTACCTGTTGATGCAGGGGACACGGGTTCATGCTCCGGTCTGGGAAGATCCCATATGTCGCAGAGTGGCTGGCCCTGTGAGCCATGGTCGCTGAGCCTGTGCGTCCGGAGCCTGTGCTCCGCAACGGAAGAAGCCACAACAGTGAGAGGCCTGCGTACCACAACAAATAAATAAATAAATAAAAACAGTGAAGTTGTAAATGGCACATAAAACATTTGATCAAATAAATACACATGGAATCCTGCACCTATAAGATATATATATATATATATATATATATATATGTATACATTCTTCTAAAATATACATAAATTATTTATTAAAATTGAGCAAGATTCTAGTTGATAAAGTCTCAGGAAGAAAGTGTAACACCCAATTGGAGAAAATTATAAAATCTTGTTAAAATACATTAAAGAGTTTCTACACAAATAGCAGTTACAACAGTGTTCATGCACAGAAAGATTCAATATCAGAAGTATGTAGGGTTGAACTCAGAATAATGTAGGGGTTAGGGGTGCCAACCCTCCCTGTAGTTGAAAATCTGCTTGTAAATTCACAGTTGAATTCAACTAAACATGGATCATGTAGTATTGTACTGCACGTTTAGTGAAAAAATATCTATATACAAGTGGACCTTTGTAGTTCGAATCCTTGTTGTTCAAGGGTCAACTATATATGTTTTCTAAATTAAGCCATAAACCATAAGTAATTTCAACGTTAATAACAATCCCAACTGGAACGTTCAATAAATCATTTTTTGTTTATGTCTATGCATATGTGTGTGTATGTGTGTGTTTATGTGTATCACCAAAAGTTACCACAGGTCAACAAAATTGACAGGCAAATTTTGAGGAAAACTAAGAAGATAAGGGGGCTGTTCTTATCAGAAATATTATAAAGTTATTGTAATTTAGATGATAGCCTGTAAGTATTGATGCAGAGAGCAAACATAAATGACTAGAAGAGAATAGAATTAAAGTACACTTAGTTGTGCAAAAAAGGTATATTTAACAAAACTGGAATTTTGTATCAATGTAAGTGTAATAGAATCTTCAATTTATGTTTGGTCATTTTTTTCTCCAATGGAAAAAAAAAAGGGATACCTATACAAATGCTTTGCAAAAATGTATTCTTGTTATATTAAAGATCTAAACATGAAAATGAAAACTTTAAAATGTCATAGGTAACTATGCGAGAATATTTTTATGTCTTGGGACAGGAAATAATTTCTTAAAGAAAACACAAGATTGATACATTTTTCTTCATAATAATTATAAACTTATCTATATCAAAATACCCTGTTAAACACGAAAAGACATGAAAATAGAAATAAGTTATTTAGAACATATATAATAGATAATTAATACCAAAATATATATATGTTTTCTACAAATCAGTTAGATAAATGCTAAATTTTAAAAAAGCCAATCTAAAACTAAAGGTATGAACAAAAGGTATACAAAACAGATGATACAAATTACGAATAAACATATATTGATCAATAAAAATATTCAAATTACCTAGTATTTGGGAAAATGCAAAAGAAAATCTCAATAAGATACAATTTTATACATATAGGCAAAACTTTTTCAGTCTGAAATACCAAGTAATGGAGAGGACGAGGAACAAGAATAAGAGAACAAGAGAAATTCTTTTTTAGTATCTACAAGGAAGTACATCATTACAAGAAATTTTGAGAGCTGATTGGCAATGCCCACTCGTGGTAGAATATTGCAGTAATGACTCTCAACAGGCCACATTTCTCTTTGAAGTTGACTAAGTGAATGCTTTTGCCCATGAGACAGCTGAAATCCTAACTTAAGCAGAGCCTTAGAAAGTGTTCACTGGGTCTTCCCCTCTCCCTTGGTTATAGGAACCTTGACACTACCATTTGAAGTGGGCCCTGATAACTGACTATCAGGGTTCAGCAAAATTTTTGCTTCTCACTATTAAAATATGTATAGCTGATTCACTTTGTTATAAAGCAGAAACTAACACACCATTGTAAAGAAATTATACTCCAATAAAGTTGTTTAAAAAAATAGACATTTTTGTGTCAAGCATTGCTTTGATTGTACAATGTGAGCCTTAGGTTCTTTTTTCAAAATAAAACTATATCAAGACCTGCTTCTTAAATATTCCAAATGCATTATTCCTATTTGTATTATTATGTATTCATTAAGTATTTTATTCACAGAGAGTTACTTGTTCAATAATAAACACAAAGATGTCTTTATGCTCCTATCCATCCTTTGATTTTAAGGTTGATTCTATTGAAAAGAAAATTATTATGACAGGTTTTGTTGTTAAACTACTTATTACTATTATTTAGTGTTTGAATTTTTTAATCTTTGGGATTAAAAAAAATATTCATTATAAAATAATTTCAAGTGTACACAAAAATCGCAAGAAAATTACAAACCACTCTCCTACTCCACTCACAAGATGATCAGTTGTTAATATTTTATTTCATCCACCCATCCCACACAGAAAACCTTTTAAATTTTTGTCTATTATCCCAATAATGTCTCTTTTTCCATTCTGGTCATGATTCCACCTTAAATTATATGTCTATGCATAAAAAAAGTGTGCTTGGGAGTCTCTGCCGTCCATAATATATGGTCAAACTGATCAGCATGGGCTCCTTTATTATGGCCTTAACTGGTTTCTCCAATGATTTGCAATCTTTGCTAAGTGACTTTGGAGAAGTCTAAGCTAATTAATTTGCCTGAGATGAATGCTGTTAAGTGGTTCAATATCTATACTGCTATCACTTGGGTAAACATAACCTCACTATACTATCACTTAAGGTGACTACTGTTATCCAAATTCTGAGTCATATTATGCAGTAATCTTTGTGGCATTTCACTATGGTCCCATGCCAGATTAACCAGGCCAGATTGCTTCTGGACCAACTATTGTACAACATTATCAATCTGCAATTACCAGCAGGTCATTGTGTCTTTGCCCCACACTGAGCTTTAATATTATAGATTGGGTTTCCTGCAGCAGATAGGAAAAAGCAGACAGTAACAAATGACATTCAAATTAAAATTCATTAACCTTGCAAAATTACTTAGTATCATCAGTTGATAAAAATTCTAGTAACTAGTAAGCCTTAATTATTCATCAAGATACTAAGATTTATTTCTTCATAAAAGTGTGGTTCTCAGAACTTTGGAGGTAGTATACTGGATAGTAAGAATTAAAATATTGTTAGCAAATTTCTGAGGAATAAATAAAGCATTGAACTTTGATATTTGTTAATGTTTGTAACCTAAGTAATTATTTAAATTGCTAAGGTAAATTCAAATTTCCTCATGACCTGGATCCAGGAGTTTAACATATTTATATATCTAAGGGCAAAGCATTTATATGAGAATAAATGAGAGATTGACAGAATTTTTTTACAGTGGCAGTATTACAGACTAATACTCATTTATCCCCAAATATGGACTGATTTGCTTTATTCATTTTTCTTTTATTAAAGTATAGATGACTTTACAATATCATATTAGTTTTAGGTATACAACATAAAAAATCAATACTTTTATAGTATATTATATTCCATATAAAGTTATAAAACATTGGCTATATTCCCTGTGCTGTACATTATGTTCTTGTAATTTATTTTATAGCTAGTAATTTGTCTTAATCCCCTTCCCTTATCTTGCTGCTTGCCCCTCTACTCTCCCCTCTGGTAACCAGTAGCTTCTTCTCTATATCTATAACTCTGTTTCTGTTTTGTTATATTCATTCATATGTTTTATTTTTTAGATTCCACATGTAAATGAAAACAAACAGTATTTGTGTTCTATGTCTGAGATTTCACTAACATAATACAGTTCAGATCCATCCATGTTGTCACAAGTGGAAAAATTTCATTCTTTTTCTATGGCTGTGTAGTATTACATTGTATATATATACCATTGTATATATATATATATATATATATATATATATATATACACACACACACACACACCACATCTTTACCCATTCATCTGTCTGTGGGTACTTAGGTTGTTTCCATATCTTGTCTATTGAAATTAATGCTACTGTGAATATTGGGGTGCATACATCTTTTCTAATTAGTGCTTTTATTTTCTTTGGATAAATACCCAGAATTGGAAATGCTGGATCATATGGTAGTTCTATTTTTAACTTTTTGAGAACTCTCCATAATGTTTTCCATAGTGACTATAACAGCATTACATTTCTACCAACAGTCTATGAGGGTTCATTTTTCTCCATATCCTGGACAATAGTTGTTATTTGTTGTCCTTTTAGTAATAGCCAGTCTCACAAGTGTGAGGTGATATCTCGTTGTGGTTTTAGATTGCCTTTCTCCTGATGATTAGCTGGTCATCTGTATGTCTCCTTTGGAAAAATGTCTATTAAGGTCCTCTGCTCATTTTTTAATCAGTTTTTTTTGATATTGAGTTATATAAGTTCTTTGTGTACTTTAGATACTAACCCCTTATCAGACATATTGAAAATATCTTCTTCCATTCAGTAGGTTAACTTTTCATTTTGTTGATAGTTTCCTTCACTGTGCCAAAGCTTTTAAGTTTGATTAGGTCCCATTTGATTACTTTTGCTTTTTTTCCCCTTGCCTGAGGAGACAGATCCAAAAAGAATAGTGCTTAGACCTATGTCAAAGAGCATACTGCCTGTGTTTTCTTCTAGGAGTTTCGTGGTTTCCAGTATTAAATTTAGGTCTTCAATCCATTTTGAATTTATTTCTGCATACTGTGTGAGAAAATGTTCTAGTTTTATTCTTTTACATGTAACTGTCCAGTTTTCCCATTACCAATTATTGAAGAGACTATTTCCCCATTCAATATTATTGCCTCCTTTGTCATAGATTAACTGACCATATGTGAGTGGAATTATTTTGGACTCTGTTCTGTTCCATTGATCTATCTGTCTGTTTTTGTTCCAGGACCATACTGTTTTGATTACTGTAGCTTTGTAGTATAGTATAGAGGCAGGGATCCTGATACCTCCACTTTTATTCTTTTTTCTCAAGATGCTTTGGTTATTTGGGGTACTTTTTTGTTCCATACAAATTTTAGAATTATTTGTTCTAGTTCTGTGAAAAATGTCATGGGTATTTTGATAGGGATTGCATTAAAGCTGTAGATTGCTTTGGTTGGTATGGACATTTTGACAGTATTAATTTTTCCAATCCATGAACACAGGATATCTTCTCATTTATTTGTAGTGTTTTCAATTTCCTTCATCAAGTTCTTACAAATTCCAGATAGTCTTTCACCACCTTGCTTAAATTTATCCCTAATAATTTTATTACTTTTGATGTAATTAAAAATGGGGCTGCTTTCTTGATAATTCTCTATTTGATGGTTCATTATTGGTGTACAGAAACGCAACAGATTTCTGTATATTAATATTCTATCCTGCAATTTTACTGAATTAATTTATTAGTTCTAACAGTTTTTTAGTGGAGTCTGTAGCGTTTTCTATATACCATATCATGGCATCTGCAAATACTGACAGTTTTACTTCTTCCCTTCCAATTTAGATGTTTTGTTTATTTTTCTAGTCTGATTTTTGTGACCAGGACTTCCAATACTATGTTAAATAGAAATGGCAAGAGTGGGCATCCTAATATTGCTCCCAATGTTAGAGGAAAAACTTTCAGCTTTTTCCCATTGAATGTGATGTTAGCTGTGAGTTTGTCATCAATGGTTTTTATTATATTGAGGTATGTTCCCTCAATACTCATGTTGTCAGAGTTCTTAAGAATGGATGTTGATGTTTGTCGAATGCTTTTTCCATGTCTATTGAGATAATCATGTGATTTTTATCATTTTGTTAATGTAGTGTGTCACACTGATTTGTGAATTTTGAGCCATCCTTACATCCCTGGGATAAATTCCACTGTTCATGATGTATGATTCTTTTTTATGTATTGTTGAATTTGGTTTGCTTACATTTTGTTGAGGATATTTACATCTATGTTCATCTGGGTTTTAGCCTGTACTTTTGTTTTTTTTCTGTAGTGTCTCTGTCTGGTTTTGGAATGAGGTTAATGCTAGTCTTGTAGAATGAATTTGGAAGTGTTCCCTTCTCCTAATTTTTTTTTTATTTTTGAATAATTTGATAAAGATAGGTGTTAATGCTTCACTACGTATTTGGTTGAATTTCCTGGTGAAACTGTCCAATCCTTTGCTTTTCTTTGTAGGGAGTTTTTTGATTACAGATTCAATTCAATACTAGTAATCAGTCTGTTAGTTTTTCTATTTTTTCCTGATTCAGTCTTGGAAGAGTGTATGTTTCTAGGAATTTATCCATTTCTTTTAGGTTGTCTAATTTGTTGACATATAACTGTTGGTAGTATTCTATTATTTTTTTTTTTTTTTGTATTTATATGATATTGGCTGTAACATACTATTTCATTTGTAATTTTGTTTATTTGGACTGTCTTTTTTTTGTTAGTGTGTCTGGCTAAAGGTTTATCCATTTTGTTTATCTTTATAAATTCAGCTTTTGGTTTCATTGATCTTTTTATTGTTGTTTTTGTCTCTATTTTATTTATTTATGTTCTGATATTTATTATTTCCTTCCTTCTGCTAACTTTGTACCTTGTTTGTTCTACTTTTTCTAATTCCTTTAGATGGAAAGTTAGGTTGTTTGAAATGTTTCTTGTTTCTTGAGGTAGGCCTCTATCACTATAAAATTTCCTCTTAGAAATGTTTTTGCAACATCCCATAGATTTAGGAAATTTGTGATTTTATTTTCATTGTCTCAAGGTATTTTCTGATTTCTGCTTTGATGTAAGTGGGATGTTAAAGTCTCCTATTATTATTGTATCACTATCAATTTCTCACTCTATGTGTGTTAATATTTGCTTTATGTATTTAGGGACCCCTATATTAGGTGAATATATATTTATGAGTTTTGTATCCTCTTCTTATATTGATCCCTTTATCATTATGTAATGCCTTTCTTTGCTTTTTGTTATAGACTTTCCTTTCAAGTCTATTTTTTCTGATATGAGGATTAGTGTACTTGCTTTCTTGTTGTTTCCATTTGCATGAAATATCATTTCCCATCCCCTCACTTTCAGCCTGTATGCTTTTTTAGCTGTCATGGTAGCCTTTTGTAAGCAGTATATAGATGTGTCTCATTTTTTAATCCAATCAGCCACCCTATGTCTTTTATGTCTTTTCATTGGAGCATTTATTCCATTGACATATAAAGTGATTATTGATAAGGATGTATTTATTGCTGTGCTTTCCTTGTTTTCTGGTTGTTTTTATAGTTCTCTATTTTTTCTCTCTTCTTTCCTTGTGGTTTGATGATTTTCTTTATTAGTATGCTTGTGTTCATTTCCTTCTATATTTTGTTTATCTAATGTTGGTTTTTACTTACTATGAGTTTCATATATAATGTCCTATAACTATATCTACTTGTTTTAACCTGATAGTTATTTAAGTTCAAACACACTCTAAAATGTCTACATTTTTACCCCTCCCCCAAGTTTTATGTTTTTGATGTCACATTTTACATTTTTCATGTCTATCCCTTAATTGCTTACTATAGTTATAGTTAATTTTACAATTTTCTTTTTTATCATTCATATTAATGTAAGTAATTGATCCACTGGCTTTACTATATGTTTGCCTTTACCAGTGGGATTTTTCCTTTCATATATTTTCTTATTTATTGTTATATTCTTAAATTTTTTGTTAGGGAAGATCCTTCAACATTGTAAGATTGGTCTAGTATTTATGAACTCTTTCAGTTTTTGCTTGTCTGGAAAATTATCTCTTCTTCAATTCTGCATTATAACCTTGCTGAATAGAGTATCCTAGGTTGTATATTTTTTCTTTTTTTCCTTTCAGCAGTTTAAATATATTCTGACTCTCCCTTCTGGACTGCCAAGTTTTTGCTAAAAAATCAGCTTATAGCCTTTTGGGGAATCCCTTGTATGGGATTATTTGTTTTTCTCTTGCTGCCTTTAAAATTCTGTCTTTATCTTTAACATTTGTTATTTGAATTGTGATGTGTCTTGGTGGGTGTCTCTTCAAATTCCTCTTGTTTGGGACTCTGTGCTTCCTGGACCTGGATATCTGTGTCCTTTACATGTTAGAGAAATATTCATCCATAATTTTTTCAATACATTTTCTGCCTCTTTCTCTCTCTCTTATCCTTTTGGAACCACTATAATGCAAATGTTAATATGCTTGATGTTGTCTCAGAGACCCCTTAGACTATGCTTATTAATTTTTTTTGTTTGTTTGTTTTGTTTTGCTGTTCTGATTGGGTGATTTCCACTAGTCTATCTTCCAGTTTATCTGTGTGTTCTTCTGTATCACCGAATCTGCTGTTAATATTTTCTAGTGTATTTTCTATTGCAGTTATTGTATTCTTCAGCTCTGATTAGTTCTTTTTTATATTTTCTAGTTCTTTGTTAATATTTTCACTGCATTCCTCTATTCTTTTCTTGAGTCTAGTAAGCATTTTTACTACAATTTCTTTGGACTCTTTATTAGGTAAATTAGTTATCTCAATTTTGTTAGTTTTTTTTTTTTTTTTTTTTTTTTTTTTTTTTTTTTTTTTTACTGTGGTTTTATCTTATCTTTTATGTGGAACATATTCCTCTGTCTTCTCATTTTGTTTGACTTTCTCTGTTTGTCTCTATAAAATTAGGTGAAACTGTCAGTTATCCTAGTCTTGAAGGCATGTCCTTGAGTAGGATTGTCCCTGTGTAGTCTACATGTGTCCACTGCCTTTGATGTAGGAGCTAGTTTTGAAGTGACCATGAGCTGTGTCTCATCCCATGGTGTGCTGGCAGCTGTTGATTTAGTGAGAGATAGGGCTGGAATTTGAGGGACTAAAGCCAGAGTCAGGTGTGAGCTGGGGCTTCTCCTAGGCTCATTGGAATTTTCCACCCTATTGAGGTCTAGGGCTAGGGACTGGAACAAATGGTCTGAAGGAGTTGAGCTTCTCTCAGAAAAGATATGTCTCTGCCTTGGTTGGTGCAGGGTCAGGGCCCAAGGGTTTGGAGCCACACTTCTGAGCTGACTCCATTTTTTTCCCCAGTGTGCGTGTGTGCACAATGGTAATGGCAGTCTCTCCTTTGGTTAAAGGATAGCTTGGGTCCTGAGTGGATGAAGACACATTTCTGAGCTAACTCTCCTTTTCTCAGGTGCATATGTGTGCAATGGCAATGGCAGTCTTCGCCTTAGTGGGGATCAGTGCCAGAGTAGGAAGTGCTGAAATAAGAACCTGGTATGTGCTGCGGGGAGCACTGTGATGGTCCAGACAGGCTGCCCAGACAACAGATTGTTTCAAATCTGCTTCTATGTACTGGAACGGGGAGTAAGCAAGTCTGTGGAGTGGAGTCAAGAGTTTCAAGTATTTCAAGTATTTCAAGTTTCAAGTATTTCAAGAGTGGAGTCTTGGTTTCTTACAGTCTTAGTAAGACTCATGTTTTTCAAACCATTAAAGAGGATCATCTTCCCAGTGCCCAAGATTTGGGGTGCCTAATAGAGGCTTGATCCCCTCACTCCTTAGGAAGGATCTCTAAAACTGTGATATCACCTTCCTCTTCTGGGTTACCAGCTAGGGGTGTGGATCCTGACTACATTGCTTCCTCTCCACTCCTACCAGAATCCATGTCATTATTTCCTTATAGCATTGGTTGTAGAAGTGCCCTTCTGCTAGTCTTCAGGTCACTCTCAGCTCAAGTTGCTCTATATGTAGTTGTAGTTTTGAGCTTTTTTTGAGGGGGGTAACCTCAGGGTGTTTCTACTCCACCATCTAGATTTCCCCTCCCTTTCCAGACTGATAACCTTGAAAAAGACTATAATTATTGCAGAAGACTGCTAACCCAATCAAATAAGTTGTGGTTGTTTCAAAAGGCAAAAGACTGTTGAATATGCTGGCTTTTCTCTCTTACTTCAGTCAGAAACAGAGCCCTGATTTCTTCCTAGGTCTGCTTAATAATCTTTCCTTATTCTTTTGTTCTCATCTTAGTTCTCCAGTTAAGCCCTTTAAATATCCTTTTGTACCTCCAATTAGAGGCTTTGAAGAAACATACACTCTCCAATATCCTATATTTTCCATTATGTAGATTTAGACAACATTTGTGATAAAAAACAGGCACCCAACCTTCCCTAGAGGCTAAATGATATTTATTGTAATAAATACCAACTGTTCACTGTGGAAGAAAACCTTACCTTAATGAACTTTAATACCTAGAGTGGGGACTAGTGAAAACACCTGGATTTTAACAGTTTAAGTGGCTTTCTTATAAATTATCAAAATCTTCAAACTCCCAATGACAGGAAGAGGAGGAAAAGAAGAAAAGTAGACAAATGACAAATCTATAAGCAAACTTATCATTCTTTTATTGTTTCCCACAATAATTATTTTAGTTACTGTACTGTATAAATCATCATGTTGCTGCAGACAGGTCTAATTATAGGTTAGTGAGAGAAGATAGAATAATAGAGGAATGATAGACCAAAATGTTTTATGAAGAAGCTACTGTATTCTCACTGACTCTGACATAATATGGATTCAATAACAGATAAAATGCTACGTACACTGTA
Organism: Neophocaena asiaeorientalis asiaeorientalis; assembly: GCF_003031525.2. NCBI lineage: Eukaryota > Metazoa > Chordata > Mammalia > Artiodactyla > Phocoenidae > Neophocaena > Neophocaena asiaeorientalis. The sequence goes on along the minus strand of NW_020175684.1, from coordinate 6,573,074 downwards.
GGAGTGTTGGTTCACAAACTCAGGCATTTCCAAGGTGAAGCCCATAGGAGAGAGGGCAAGGAGAGACTGAAAAAACAGGCAGACCACTCTAGATTGGTTGGTGACAGGTTTAATAAACAAGGGAACATACATATGAAGCTTGTCTTGGACAACTGAAAGACAATTAGATCTCTGTACCCACCTGCCAGAATCTTAAACATTTATACACAGAGGTCTTAACTGGGTTCAGTCGTGTACACCATCCAAATGGTCTCAACAACACATTGCTCTCTCAAGGTTGCATACTTGAAAATATCTCCCACTGTGGGAGGGACATTCCAAGGACAAAGGAGGGGATGAAGAGCCTCTAAGTGCCTGTGTCCAGCCCAAGGGGCAACTAACAGCCATGTCCTCTTGATGACCTCCTCCAACAGGAGAAAAAACAAATTCCAAGTATCGATAGATTTCAGAGTATGCATTATACCCACGTATCCCTCTAGAAAAGTAATTATCTTGACTCGTGATGCAGTTTCACAAAGAAAGGATATTTTAAGATTTTCATTTATTCAACTATTGATTACTATTAAGAAGAGGTGAAAGGACAGAAAAATAATATAGTGGCAGTAGTAATAATCAGTTATAGAACGTCTATATTGTCCTATAAGGTAGGTTATTTCCCTGCATTATCTCATGTAACTCTTCAAGAAAGTTATTAGCTCTGTTTCCTATGAAGCAAAAAATACTTCCTGAAAAGGAGTTATTAGTTTAATTTTAGATACGTAAGAAAGCTAAAATTTAAATATAGGACTTCTGAATCTAAACCTTTTTATTTTTGATCTATTGCATAAATTGAAGGCCTCTTATTTGTCAGGGACTTTTTTATGACTTGGGAATAAGGCTATGTGTTAGAATTCTATCAAAATTCAGAGTGGAAGATGTATAGAGAAGGAAAATTATAATCTAAATCTTGAAGAATGACTAGGAATTTTACTAGTAAACAAGGTCACCAAAAGTGTATAGGGATAGGAAGGAGGGGGAATATACTTCAGAGAAATCAACAACTTTTACAAAGGTTCATATTTATTAAGGAGGGACAATAAGGTATTTTTTATACTAGATGATAGTGTACACACAGGGGTGTTTCAGAAGCTGAATTGGGAGGTTGCAGCAAATAGACTGAGATAGATTTCAGTGAACAAAAAGATAATCAAAAAACCAAGTATGTAAGATCTTCAAAGAGAAAGTGAGAGCAAATAATATTAAATACTGCAAGAGACTGAGCTGGATGAGAAATTAAAGAGGATGTTATACTCAGTAAATTGGTTATCGGTTATCTTTGAAATGTAATTTTATTGCAGTGGGAGAGAGATACTGCATATGGAGGAGTGACTGTGTGGTAAAAAAGAGAAGACACCAAAGGTAAAAGTCTCTAAAACATTAATGGATTTTTAAAAAACTGCTACTTTTGTGATGCTTTTAAATAATTTGTTCTGTGACCTTTATAATATTTCAAAGATAAGAGTTCTCAGTAGATTGAATTTTCTTAAATAAATTTTCCCAGTGTAGGAATGTCACACTATTTGACCTTTTAATATTTGATAAAATACTCACAACTTCTTTTAGATTGATTTTGTTCTTTTAATCCTAACAGATTTTACATTTACACCATTTTGAACTAAAAGGTGAAATTGTGAGAGCCGTATTTTCTCTAACCAAATCAGCTCCTCCCAATATATATAGGCAATTTGGGAACAATGATTCTTAGAGAATGAAAGTGTGACAGAAAGAGAACTGGGACTCAGAAGTCATTGTGCTGAAGCTGAGACCAAAGGATGGATTGGATCACTGAGCTTCATAGAATCCAAGCGTGAAAAGATCACACATCTTCATTTGCAATGGATTTTAGCCCGTAAATATACATTTGTAAAGATTTACTCTTTACAAGCCTTGAGTAACTATATATACTGATTTCCTTAAGTCTGCAAACCAGTTCATCAATGGAATACAGCAGCAGTTGTGGATCCACTCATTGGATTCAGCTTAGTTACTCAAATTTGCAGGTGGAAAGACAGATCCAGCGCTTTCCAGTTAGAACTAGATTTCTCTTAAATTATCCCATTCTGTTTTTTTTGTTTTTTCAATAGCTGTGAAGTAGACATACACACATATTGCACACATGTATAATATACATATACATGCTTATCTGTGTGCATTCATGCCATATTTATATGTTCACATTTACATCATATTCATACTTATTTCCCAAATATATCTTCCTATGACCCCATTCACTAGTTTTGCATTTAAAACAAAGTTGATGCATTCTCTAAACAATAGCCCATTGAAATGAGCTTTTTTATCAATCTGTGTCAATTATTTATTAATCCAAAATACTACTAGATTTTTATCCTTATAATAGGGTTTTTAATTCAGTTACTATTTTAGTTGACTAATTCTTAATATGAATTTTAAAAATATATATTAATATGTGTCCCCAATATTGAATTCCAACCTATTTTCTTATCCTTCTAAAGAAGATATTCCATAGTGATGAATGTGACGAAACCTCAGGGCCTCATTCACCATAGCTAGAGTAGCAGAACGAGTAACCTGCCAAAAACTTCAGGCATTAATTAAAATCCTCCATCAGCGTATAAGAGCTGCCTGTAGGATTGATTGTTACTCTTTAAAGTTGCAAATCTCACAATTTTTCTTTGATTTCCAGAAAGACTTTACTTGCATCATGGACACACAATAGACCATATTGAATAAAATTATTTTTCACTTTAATTACAAGGATAATTAGTCCACAGTTCTGATATTCTTTGAGTTCTCACACAACCAGAAATAAAACCAATCTTCTTTCCATCATCATCATCATCTCTCTAAACAAATTATTCACATCTTTTTGACAATCCAAGTATTTTCTAGTTCCCAATAACAAAATCCATTCAACTCCTCTTTAACAACTTTATTTCTAGACACATTAAGCAATTCATCCCTCTCAAAAACTTTAGCAATGTTGTGTTGAGAAGTTGAATGTATGGCTTCTATGGTAGAATGCTTTTTCCAGAGATGAGCTCTCCGATATATCCCATTCTTCATGCTTTCCTTACAATGTAACATTGACTCTCTTCCTTTGAGAGACTGGACTTATGCCCCTTTCCCTTCAATCTGGGAAGAACTTTATAAATGCTTCTGCCAAAATAATGAAGCAGAAGTCATGCTGCTTTCTTTCTGAGACTAGATCATAAGAGACCACGCTATACTAACCTTCTCACTCATGCTTTTGGAGTTGCAAAAACCTCCATGTAAGTAGTTCAGCTACTTTACAGCCACACTGCAGAAACCATGGGAATAGACCACAAAGAGGTAGGGAAAGATGTCCAAGGAGCTCTGGTTGCTCCAGCCTCCAGCTATTTAAGTCTTCCTGGACCAAGCAGTTGAGTGAAGAGGTCTTTGAAATGATCATAAACCCAGACACTCTCTGACTGCATCATGAGCAATCTGATGAAACTCCCAGCCATAAACTTCCAGCTGAGTGTCTCCAAATTTCCTGACTCACAGAAACTATAAAAAATAATAAATTACTACTATTTACACAACTAAGCATTGGGGTGATTTGTTATATGATGATAGATAACCAATACAGTTACCAAAAAAAATGGATTCAGTTTTGGAATATCAAAAATATCACTTTTGTTAAATGCATAAATTAAAAATAAATTCTACTTTAGTCTTGTACTTACTATAGTGTGCCACATCTGATGTCTCTAGTATGTGATAGTAAACATCATATGAAGTTACTATTGTCTATGAACTTTAAATTTATTCTTTGCAATTTTTTATCCCCTTTGGTCGTGGGGATTCAAGTTACCAAGACACACACTAAAATGCACGTTCAGTGAAAGCAGATGTGTTTTATTTCTGTAATCTTTGTATTGTCAATACTTAGTATGGCACTTAGCATAGACCATATTAATTTTGTTGAATAATACATTGTTCCATAGATTTTTCATGTGCTTTGTTATAATCAAAAATATTTTTAAATCAGTGAGTTGAACTATTAGTATGATAATCTTGTGATTAGTTTTAACTTAACTAATCAAAAAGACCAGCTTGGTTTTTAGAGAAATTCTGAATGTTTTCTCTATCCAGAGTAATACAAGCAAATGTGCTGTATGAAATAAATATGATGTCAGTGCCTTTTTCTGCTTGTTTGCTAAAGTTTTCTCTCTAATCAGGCTTATTCACAGCTGAACTTTTAGTCATGAATATTTTTCATCTCCTATGTCTGGTTATTTAAAGGACAGTCCTCCATTAAAACTAACACGTGTGTTTATAAAATGTTTGGGTTGAGTCATAATGGCTCTGTTTGATGTACAGGAAATAAGTGGGAATGCAAAATGTGATTCTGGTTACCACTGAAACTAGACTTCAAAGTTGGAAAATGTGTTAGCCACTCTCCTGGAAGACAGAACAAGGATCACTGAAAATATGTTTATATGAGGTGTAAAAAGTATTGCAGCCACAGATGAAGTCTCAGAGAAGGATGGGCTAGTAAAAGGAAATCTAAGTGCTTGGATGGAAATGGGGCACTGAAATAAGAGACCAAATAGAAAATTGTCTCAATAATTTCTCAAGGCAAACGTGGTCCACTTAAAGACTGTTTCTCTAGAGTGTAGACAGGTCCATACACCACTGTCAATTCTTAAAACTTTCAATCTGTGTGATAAGAAATAATTACATGACTATCTAATTGTAACCTCAAAAGTACTGAAAGTGAGCTGAAGAATAAGATGGCAGAATCACCTCCTGGAGCTAGTCTGGCCATCATTTTTTTGTTTTTCAGCCCATGCAGACACATCCTTTCTTGTTCAGCACAGCATGCCCAGACAACAGCTAGGAATGTTTGAGGGTCTAGTTAAATAATTTTTCATATTTATTTAACACATAAATGGATGACTGTCATGTGTGGATAATATCAAGAATAGAGTGGTGGTGAGGACGCAATTTATGGAACATTTTTATAATGCATTTTATAAGATGTCCTGCTGATCTTTTTCCCTTTATCTGTATGCCATACTGTATAGCAGATACTGGATACTTGGAGACAATAGACTTTATTTCCTTGACAACAGTTATCATCTTTTTAATAGTAGAGCTAATGTGAAGTTTTTAAAGTTCAGTATGTGGTAAAAAAAGTCTATTTAGAATTGCTTGAATTTAAAATTAGCATTATTAAAGTTATAAATTACCTGGGTTGTAAGAAATTGTTAAGGTAAGATATATGTTTTATTATTCTACTTATTAATCAAATTAATTAATCTTTACTTCTCATTGATTAATATTAACTTAATGCATTTGGAAATAATTAAGCCATCTTAAACAGTTTGTACTCTTTGTGACTTAATTATATTCCCTTAGGCCTCATAAACTGCAGTTATAAATATAATGTTTTCATTTTATGTTAAGCACTTCCAGTATGCAATAGAGCAAACATATGAGCATAACAAAATTCTGAAATAATTAAACAATTTTTGTAAGTCTGAGTGTTTCCTTCATTTTATGTCAATCTGAAGACATTCTTTTAGCATATTTTGTAGCAAAGTTTTACTGATTTTTTTTCTTTAAGTATCTGAAAATTATTTATTTCTTTTGTTTTTTAAAGTATATTTTTACTGTATATAGAAATCTGCATTTAGTTTCCACCCCCCCCCCACCACCAACCCCTGAGCTTTAAAGATGTTGTTCTAATGTCTTTTGGTATCTGTTGTTTACTGCAAGTCAGCTGAAATTATTTCCATCTCTTTATGTAATGTGTTTAACTTTGACTGTTTTCCAGACTTTCTGCTTATCTTTGGGTTTTAGTTGTTTGACTAGAATGGGTTCAGTGAGGTTTTCTTTGAGGTTTGCTGGATTTCTTCAATCTGTAAGATAATTTTTTCAGATTTAGAGAATATTTAGCTACTTTTACTTTAAATATTTTTTTCAGTCCCCATTCTGGTTATTCTGCTTATGGAACTCCAGATATGCATATGCTAGCTCTCTTGATATTTTCCCACAGATTACAGTGTTCATTTATTTTATTTTATTTTTCTATCTGTTCTAGTTAGATGGTTTCTGTTGATCTATGTTCAAATTCTCAGACCATTTTCTGACATCTCCAATATGGTGTTAAATTTAACTTGAAATACTGTACTTTTTAGTTGTAGAATTTACATTTGCTCTTTCATATAGTTTCTATTTCTCTGCTCATATTCTGCATGTGTTCACTCATTATGAGAATATTTATCTTAAAACCTTTGAATATATTTATAATGAATTCTACAAAGTTCCGGTCTGCTAATTTCTAAGGATACTTAGAGCGACTGAAATTCTATTGCTCTGCTGGTGAGAGACAAAATTTGTACCACTCCTTTGAAAATCTCTTTGACAGTATCTATTCACATCAAAACATATACAATTGTTCATTGAATCAATGCACATATCCTACACCTCAGGAAGTACTGCTGCTTTTATTATAGAGTGCTTTGCCTTTGATTAAAGAATAGGGAAAAGTAGAGCTGATCACAACTAGTATCCTTTTCACCATACACTTTATTTATTTATTTATTTATTTTTTGATTGCAACTTGAAACCACATTAAATTATTGGAACAATCTAATGGAACTATCATGAACATTAATATTTTATTTTAAAAAAGCACTTTGTATTACAGTATGCTATTGTACATTTTGGAGTAACAGGGAAGTGTTTCCAGTTGTAGTTTCACTTGTGTTTTGAATTAGCATCAGTATTTTAGTATTTCAGAAGTTAAGATTATTATGTTTCTTTCTATAAAACTGAGTCTGTACATCTTGATAGACCTGCCTTAGGAGTAAAGGAAATAGCTTTTTTTCAGGGAAATGCACACACACACAATGCACACATACAAATGGAGTTAGATGAGGTTGTCAGTGACAGATTGTAGTACAAGATGTACATAAAATTTGTGATATTCTCTTGGGGCCTAGGAGGGTCAACACAGTATATCTGTGGATAGACTACTCACTTGTTTGTGATCGTCTCACTTCTCTATCCAACTTTATACTATGCGTTTTTATGGTATTTGAACAAAGCAAGTAATTCTAATCATTAAGTGATGTGTGTTTTATTTATTTATATTTATAATACTTCTGGAGAAATGTTTACATCAACATTGAATTTTCATGTAGATTTGCAGTATTTCTCCTTGAATATGCTTGATGTTTAATTTTTTGTTTTTTAGATTTTTTTTTTGATGTGGATAATTTTTAAAGTCTTTATTGAATTTGTTGTAATATCACTTCTGTTTTACGTTTTGATTTTTTGACCTCTAGGGATGTGGGATCTTAGCTCTCCAACCAGAGATCAAACCTATACCCTCTGCATTGAGAGAGAAAGTCTTAACCACTGGACTGCCAGGGAAGTCCCTGCGTGTTTAGTTATTAACAAAGTGTTAGCAACAGGATAACTGACACAAAATATATGAGCGGTTTTGAAAAATAAAACACCTTTGTACTTTTTTTGTTTATATTGATCTACCATTTGATTTTGTCTAATGAAGAATTTGATGTTTTCTGAAGTGGTTTCTTCTCCAGGTGGCCAAACACAGTGTTCCATTGGATGACACAAACCTAACAGATTCTAGAATAGAGATTTAGATATAAGGATGTTTGTGAGTTTTGTTAAATGAGTCAATTTTTAAATTAAATTATATGTTGATAGATCATTTTTTTTGTCCAAAAATTCTAATTTTATTCCATGTTGCTTTAGATACTTACTATGGGAATTTTACCATAGTAATTAATTTCTAACAGTCTAAGTTAAATATGAGCAATTCATCTGCTGAGTGTGATTCTGAGAATGAATCTAATAACCAGAGATAACAATATCAGAATATAAGTTTTTCTTGGTGTTCAAAATACTTTTTCTACATCAAAGTGCAGGTTATGGGGAGCCTATTTTTTCCTAGGAGACAGAATATAGTTTATATTTATTATTAAATTCTTCTTCCTCGTTGATCTTCTAATAGTACCTCCTCAAAACACATTTTTTGATTCTTTCATGTAAGTCTGTGTATATCAGTTTAAAAAAAATCCTTTATTAATATATTTCAACTCCCACTAAACTAAGCCCTATGAAGGTAGAATCTTGGTTTTATTCCCCTATATCCAGAATGCCTCATCCTTTGAGAATGATTGGTACAGTCCAATGTTTGCTGATGAATGACTTAAGTTTCACTTAGATTTGGGCACTTGTAAAATGGCTAAATGGCTAAAATTTAGCTATATAACTGTCAGCATAACCTACATAACTGTTTTCAATTTGAAGATAAGACAGTAAAACTTCAAGTATAATACATCCAGGAAGGGAGCTATTGAGAATGGTCTACTTGCTAATCATTAAATATCCGTAGGAAGACACGATGTCACATTTTAGGCTCAAAGTTGGCAGATATGTATGAAAATTGTGGAATTGTGCTAGCTAGCTCCATGAGGAGTGTTAAACCAACACACTGACAATGAAAAGCAGTAAGTTAGAAGTTACATTTCTTAGATCATTCAGACAATAAATTAAACAGCTCTTGGAAGTGCTCTACCTAAAAATTTCTTAATAAGTCAGATAATAAATATTATCTTCTTTTTAGGTCACTTTGATTTTGGGTTTTATTATTGCACCTGAGTCATCAAAAATAATAAACTTCTTAAATGTTTTATTTAAAAACTTTTTGTTAACTTGTGTTCAAATACTAATGTTTTAAATCTATGAAATGGCTATAAATGCTACATCTAAATAATTTTAATTGTCTTACGCCTAATGTGATGAAGTAAGATTTAAAGATTCAAGCAGTAAAAATGTTGTTAAGAATGCCTCAAAAAAATGCCATATGAAAATAAAAAAGAAAGATTATGAAAATACACCACTAAATCACCAAATTTTATCATCTGGTGAACCAGCAATAAAATTAGCAGAGATAATGTTTCTCTTTGTGTTGCTTCTGCTAGTCTGTAAATATAGCCCTAGTCTATACACACATACACACACACACACACACACACACACACACACACCACACACATACATACACACATACACACACACGGCAGAGCTGATAGCTATGGAAGGGCTGAGTCATGAGAAGGTCATTTATGGAGAGTGACATTAATGATGGAATAAGAGATCCTCCAGTCATACACTTTGTCAGCAATAATTTGCCATCCATCCATGGGCAAACGTGACTTTCTGGCAGCTTTGGGATCCAGGTAGGAGATTTTGAAATTTCAGTGAAGTCCAAGATTGAAGAGAACCATTTTCATAAGTCAAATCTGCAGCTGGCTGGCTGACTTGCTGACCATCGTCCCAGCTATAGACCCCAAAACAACTCCATACCCTTGAGGACTCAGCTACAACTCTGTTTGACCTTGAACTTGTCAATAAAACAATATGCCAAGGAACCCAGAAGGAGTCCCATTCACTCATGCCTCAGGTAATAGGCACACAGACGTTTGTCCTGGCTGTAGACCCTGAAGGAACCCGTGACCTGGCTCCAAATCCTCTCAGCCATGGTCCAGGAGGCCCTAGAGTTAAGTCTGTAAAATTGAGTCCGGTTATAAATTCTGAAATGGCTCTGTAAATGGGCTCCAGTCTCTCCCAGCTGCAGTCCATGAGCAGTCTTTCTCGCCTTGGGACCTTGTGGGAGATGCTGTTGCCTGTGCCCTTAGAGATCCTGAAAGGAACATACACTCAGCTCCAGCCTTTCCCAGATTTAGTCTGTAAGCTGTACTGCCAGCACAGAGATCCAGCAGGAAACACTCCCTTCTGTGTCCACAGAGATCCTGAAATAATGCTGTACTGAGCTTTAGCCCCTTCCAGCCATAGTAAGGAAGCAGTCCTGCCTACTCAGGGATCCAGCGGGAGTCATACCTTCCACACACCTAGTAACAGACCCACTGTCTGAGGACCCAACTGCAGACCTTTAAGTGAACCCTTATCCCAGTATCAGCTACTAAAGTCCTGGAGGTAGTCTTGCCCATCCAAGGACAAGACAAGATCCATGCCTGCCTAATCCCCTGGTAATAAGCCCACTAACCACAGACCAACCAGCTACAACCACCAACTACAGCTCCAAACCAGTATGACTGTGATTTCAGAGGTAAATCAATAAGCCCAGGGAATAGACAGGAGGAAATTTTACCATTCAAAAGCAGTCTGTAAAGACTGGAAGAGGTGTTTGCTCCTTTAAATGTCCAGGCACCACACAAAAAAACAGGCAAAGGTGATACCATCTAAGGATACTAATAAAGTGCTGGTAACCTACCCCAGTGAAATGGAGATCTATGAATTGCCTGAACAAGAATTCAAAATAATTATTTTATGGAAACTTGGTGAAGTGCAAGAAAACACAGACATTTAAACAAAATAAGGAAAAATGCATGAACAAGATTAGATGTTGCATAAAGGAATAAAACCATAAAGAAAAGAACAAAACAGAAGAACACAATGACAAAACAGAAAAAAATCAATAGAAAGCTTCAATAGCAAACTCAGTTATGCAGAAGAAAGAATAAGCAAATCAAATTATTTGAAATTAGCAAGTTAGAAGAAAAAAAAGAAAATAGGATGAAAAAGAGTGAAGAAAGCCCACATGAATTATGGGACACCATTAAGCAAATGAACATTCCCATCCTGGGAGTCCAAGAAGGAGAATAGAGAGAAAAGGGCAACAAGATTATTTAAAGAAATAATAGTTGAAAAAGTCCTAAATCTTAGAGAGATATGGACATCCAGATACGGAAAGCTCATGACTGCAAGCAAGATCAACCCAAAGTATATTACCTCAAAATACATTATAATCAAAATGTTAAAAGTCAATGAGAAAGAGATAGTTTTGAAAGCAGCAAGATAAAAATGACTAATCACATACAAGGGAATCCCCATAAGGCTATGAAAGGATTTCTCTGCGAAACCTTGCAGTCCAGGAGCGAGTGAGATGATAAATTCAAAATGTCTAAAGGAAAAAAAAAAAAACAATAACAACTGTCAACCAAGAATATTATACCTAACAAAGTTGTCCTTCAGAAATGACAGAAAGACAACCTCAGAACAAATGCTAAGAGAGTTTGTCACTATTAGACCTGCTTTATAAGATATGTTAAAGGGAGTTTTCCAAGTTGAAATGAAAGAATGCTAAGTAACAACATAAAAATGTATAAAAGCATAAAACTCCCTGGTAAATGTAAATATATAGTCAAATTCAGAATACCCTAATACTGTAATGGTGATGCATAAATCAATTTTATCTCTAGTATAAAACTTAAAGACTATAGTATTAAAAATAAATATAGCTACTATAATTTGTTAATGGGTGCACAATATAAAAATATAAGTGTAATATCGGTCGCATAAAATATGGAGGAAGAAGTAAAATTGTAGATCTTTTGTAAGCAATCAAAGGTAAGTTGTTTCCAGCTTAAAATAGATGGTTATATATATAAGATATTTTATGTAAGCTTGATGGAAACCACCAAGAAAAAAAAGAATCCTATAATAGATACACAGAAAAGAAAGAGAAAACAAATAAAGCATATCACTCCAAAAAATAAATTACAAAGGAAGATAGCAAGAGAAATATAAAGGAACAAAGGAAATTAAAAAAAAAATCAGAAAATAATTAACAAAATGGCCATAGTAAGCCCTTATCTATCAATAATTACTTTAAATGTAAATATAGTGTCCTCCCATCAAAGGACAGAGTGGCTGAATGGATAAAAGTTACAACATATTGCCTACAAGAGACTCACACAAGGTTTAAGCACACACACAAGTGGAAAGTGAAAGAATGGGAAAAGATATTCCATTTAAATAGTAACTTTAATCAGTCGCATGAGATAAAGAAGGTCAGTATATAGTGATGAAGGGGTTAATTCACCAAGAAAATACAACAATCATAAATATATATGCACCCAACAATAGAACACCTAAATATTTAAAGCAAATAATAATAGACTGAAGGGAGAAATAGACAATAATACAATGAGAGTAGGGGACTTCAATAACAGACCATCCCTACAGAAAATCAGTAAGGAAACAGTGGACTTGAGTAACACTTTATACCAAAGGATGTAACAGACATACACAAAACATTGTATCCAAAAGCCCCATAATATTACATAACATACTCTTGAAAATGAGTTGGAGGCATCACACTTCTGATTTCAAACTATACTACAAAGTATACTAATAAAACAGTATGTTACTGACATCAAAATAAATGCATAAACCAATGAAATATAATCAAGAGGCCAGAAATAAGCCACACATATATGGTCAAATAATATTTGACAAGAAAGACAAGAATACTCAGTGTGGAAATGATAGTCTCTTAGTTAAATGGGTTTGGGGAAACAAGAAATTCACATGAAAAGTGTGAAATTGAACCCTTATCTGACACCGCTCAAAAAAAAACAAGGGCTTCCCTGGTGGCGCAATAGTTGAGAGTCCGCCTGCCAGTGCAGGGTACACGGGTTCATGCCCCGGTCCGGGAAGATCCCACATGCCATGGAGCAGCTAAGTCCGTGAGCCATGGCCGCTGAGCCTGTGTGTCCGGAGCCTGTGCTCTGCAACGGGAGAGGCCACAACAGTGAGAGGCCCACATACTGCAAAAAAAAACCCACAAAACAGAACAACAACAACAAAAAAACCCCCTCAAAATAGACTAAATACTTAAGTGTGAGCCATAAACTATAAAATTCCTAGAGGAAAACATAGGGTAAAAATTCTTTGATGTTGGTCTTGGCAATGTATTTTTTTTGATTATGGCTCCCAAAGCACAAGAAACAAAAAGAAAAGTTAACAAGTGGCAATAAATGAAATTAAAAAGTTTCTGCATGAAAAGGCAACCTGCAGAATGGGAGAAAATATTTGCAAACATATATCTTATAAGGGGTTAATACCCCAAATTCATAAAAATCCTCATACAAGTTAATACCAAAAATTAATAACCTGATTAAAAAGCGGGCAAAGGACTGAAATAGATATTTTTCCAAAAAAGACATACAAATAGCAAACAGGTCCATGCAAAGGTGCTCAACATCACTAATCATAGGGGAATGTAAGTCAAAACCACAATAAGATATCCCCTCACACCTGTTGGAATGGCTATTATATAAAAGATAAGAGATAATGAGTAATGGCAAGGATGTTCAGTAAAGGGAATGCTTGTGGATTGTTGTTGACAATGTAAATTAATAAAATCATTATGGAAAACAATATGGACTTTCCTTAAATAATTAGAAATAGAACTACCATCGGATCCAGCAAACCCATTTCTAGTTATATATCTGAAGGAAATGAATCACTAGATCAGGAGATATCTTTACCCCCATATTCATTGCAGCATTATTCAGAATAGCCAAGATATGGAAACAACCTAAATGACCAGCAATGGAAGAGCAAATAAAGAAAATTTAGATAGATCGATAGATACATAGATAGATACATAGATAGATAGGTAGATTGATTGATTTTTACTCAGTCACTAAAAAGAAGGAAATGTGGCATTTGTGACAACATGGATGGACCTTGAGGGCATTAAGCTAAATGAAATAAGTTAGATAGAGAACAACAAATAATGTATGATCTCACTTATAGGTGGAATTTTAAAAAGTCAAACAGAAACGAAGAGTAGATTGGTGGCTGCTATGGGTTGGATGGTGGTTAAAATGAGGTGATGTTTGTCAAAGAAAACAAACCTCCAGTTACAAGATGAATAAGTTCTTGGGATCTAATGTATATCATGGTGACTATACATAATAACACTGTACCGTATAACTGAAATTTGTTAAGAGAGTAGATCTTAAAAATTATCACCACAAAATAAAATGATAACTATGTGAAATGATGGATATGTCAACTAGCTTACTGTGGCAATTATTTTGCAGTGTATATGTATACCAAATCATCGTATTGTACACCTTAAACTTACACAAAGTTATGTGTGAATGATATGTCAGTAACTCTGGAAAAATACATGAAAATGAAAATCATTTATGAGAAGAGAAGACAAACAATATCTTAGGATTTTTCCCCCCAATTTCATACGGTTATTTTGGGAGCAGTCTTTACTGAGAACCAGAAGCTTCTCTTACAAAAATCTCAAAGAGGGTGTCATGAATTGAGTAATAGATGAAGACAACAATATCTAGCAAACAAGACACAAGCTATTATCCTCATAAAGAATAAGAGCTCTGCCATCTATGTGGTTTTAAAGCAGAGGAAGTATATGCATGAAGCAGTTAATTACCAACATAACAACTAGATATTCAGAATTTGGAGATTGGCAGTGAGTACAATCACATAATCTGTCATATCAAACACATCTAGTATTGAAAGAAAATCAGTCCTTATTTTGCCCTACCAATAGCACCACAGTTAAGTAAACACAAATATTAATAGAAAACAAAGAGTAAGTATTTTGACAATATAGGACTGTGATTTCAGGGTTTATGCTATCTCAGATCAAACTCTAGCTCTGTTATTCCTGGTGTGAAATTGCAAGGATTAAAGGAGATGATGCATTTAAACCCTTATACTTGTAGTCATTCATTAAATGCTAATTATCATCATTATTGAAATAGTTGATAACACTTCAATAATTAACCACTAATATATTTATCAGAAAGGTAAATTTGTAATTATAAATGTAATAAAAGAAAAAAATAAAATAGTTTTATGGTTCTCTAAAGCCTGTGGAGTTACGGATGATCCCTTGAGAAGGTGTTATTTAGACAAGGATAACATATCAAGGAAGTAGGGTAGGGGCAGGGAGAAAGTATAAAAATAGGCCTAGGGGACTACTTGAGTGGAGACCTTGAGGCTGAAGGGATATGGCATTGTGCAGAATTTTGACAGCTGTGTGTTGAGTACTGTTAGTATAGATCATGCATATATGATACATTAATATATATACAGCTATATTTTCAATAAGAGAGGGAATCTTGTTGGTTTTATGCTTGTGAGAGTAGTAATATTATACCCAACAATTAGCACAGATTTTAGCAAAAGCTTTTCTCTCCATAAATACTGATTGAAATATTATTTTACACATACATGCAAGCACACAAACACAAACATGTTTATTATTTACAATAAGACTATATGAATATTTAGGAGAAAAATTGTGCATTTGGCTGCTTATTTAAGGTGAGCTGTTGTTGGGTACTCATGGAAGAGGGAGGTAACATTAACAGAGGACTTGAGTAAGGTGGTCATTTAGAGATGACTGATGTAAAAAGGACTTTCTAAGAAATATAAATATAATGACAATAAATATAGTATATTTTGACTTTATTTAATATTGTATACAAATTTATATATTCTATTTTGTGCATTGTCCACATATATAAACAAAGCATTACTAGTGGGCTGAATTCGGAAGTATTAAAATTTTGAAATAACCATATTGGTCAAAAAGAACATTTTTTAGTGGCTGCTATAGAGAAGTAAATGAATTGATCCCTGGGACCAGTTACTACATGGAGTTCTAATGATTCTTTAGCTAGTTTTTGTACATTGTAATTAACATTTTGAAAGTAGTTTAGAGCAGATGAAGTTCTTTTTTTCTGTTCATAACTCCTTTTTCTCTCTCATTTTGGGTTAAGTCAATTATTCCTAGGGAGTATTGTTGCATAAAATATATCATTTCTTTGGATAAAGAAAAAACACAGAGATGGGGAATGGAAGAATTTTCACTTTATTTCATTAGATATTGTTTTATTTTCCTGACCCTAAATGTTTGGTATGGGCAAACTTATTTTATGTTGTGGTGTTTAAAGTCTCTGTCATCTAAGTAACAGAGACTGCTTTTTATTAAATTAATTTAAAAATTGTTCCTTGAATGATATTACACAGAAGTCATCTGCTTTTAGAGAGTCAAAACTGTACATATATAATATTCCTACTAAATTGTTACTTATAAAGATAAATTTAATATGTTTGTGCTTAGGAATTCCATTGATATTTATGTATAGCTTTATAAAATAATTTTAGTACTTTTGACTGAACAAAAAGACAGTTATATTTCTAGCCTTTATTCCTTGATATCTGTTTTGTATGAGGCTATTTTGGTAAAATAATATTTTCTTTACCATATGCCAGGATACAGAAAAGGTAGAGGTATTTATGATGAATAAATTTTGCAAGCAAAATGTTAAGACCTAAACCAAATTTTTTAAAAACTCTGAGCATTTTCACTGATAATAAAGCAAACCAAATAATATACCACCCAATATTATTTTTTGTGATTCTTATAGATAATAAATAAAGCAGAAATATTTTAGAAAGTTCAAATGTTTTAGTAAAATTAGTTCAAAACTTGTTTCTTTAATAAATGCAAATATTAAAATGTAAATGTTATATATAGCATATATGTGTTTATAATATGTTTTTGTTTTTTTCTGATTGATGCAATGAAATTAAAAATACAATGAAACATGAAGCATGCTGAACAAATAATGTACACATTTCAAGATATATTATTTTGAGAGTTATTGAAAGCCATTTAAACACTGGTTTTATTTGCTTCTACCTCTGACAAATAGTCAATAAAAATTATACTATATTATATCTTTAAAATATTGAAAATATATTTATATGGTACCGAGTAGATTCTAGGATGCTTTTTCATATATTTAATTCACTTACAATTTAACTCCTTTATCAATCGGCTAGAGAGGTATTAGTTGTCTCATTTTACATATAATGGAACCAATGTTCAAAGAAGCTCAAAACTGCAAGGCTAGTATGTGGTAAAACTAACACTTGAAGCTACATTATCTGAGATCCCTGTGCTTCCAAAATTCACTCATATATTTTATAATATGTTCACAAATAAATTACTTTTATATTAGATGTTATATATACATTATATTAGATTAGATTATTTAATTTATATTAAAGAAATAAATGTATTTATTTAGAGTACATTAAAAAGTGGGAGATTATTTGATATAGTGGATCAGGCAATGAGTTTGAGATCTAACAGGTGTCTTCAAATTTGCCTCAATTGCCTCCAGCTAAGTGATCCACAAGTTACATAATTGGGAATAAAAATGAGATACATGTAGTTATTTTATTAATTTTATTGTCTATCCAGCTCAGGTGGCAAAACCGCAATATAAAACGTTTGGGTGGCTGTGATTATTCTAAGACTCATTGTATTAGTCTGCTCAGGTTGCCATAACTAGATGCATGGACTGGGTGTTTTAAGCAACAGAAATGTATTTTCTCATAGTTCTGGAATCTGGGAGTTCACGATCAAAGTGTCAGCATGGATGGTTCTCGTGAAAATTTTCTTTCTGGCTTGGAGAAGGCACCTTCTCCCTAAGTCTTCACATGGTTTTTCCTCTGTGTGTGTGGAGAGAGACAGAAAGATCTCTGGTGTCTCTTCCTCTTCTTAGAAGGATAGCAGCCCCACCTTTAAGATATCGTTTCACCTAAATTAACTCCTTAAAGGTCCAATCTTCAAATTCATTCTTATTGCTGGTTAGAGCCTTAAAATATGAATTTGGGGCGCACACAGTTCAGTACATAACATTTATAGAAAAAATTAGATAGAGAGACCAAATAGGTAACATCATGGACCCAAACAGTATGGTTAACAGATTTGTAAGAAAACATATAAGTGTCTTTATTATAATCTACTCATTCTTTTATTCCTTTTTAAAACAAATATTCTTGAGGCATTTGCTATATGCTGGGCCAGCTTCTAGTTGCTGGAAATGACAGAGTTCACAGTTAATATTTTATCCTACTTCCCTTGGGTATCATCTGAAGCTAAGTCCATTTCAATAAAAAAAAAAAGGAAGAAGAAGCAGATTCAGTTTTTTTTTTTAATTGTAATTTTTTTTGGAAAAACTTCAGATATTTTATTTCCCCCTCAGTAATACTAGCTTTATTGTTTTTATTTAATATGCAATAATTTTTGTCATTAAACAAACAGAAAATCTTATCCCCTCCCCTCATTTTAAACAAAGGAGCAATGAATAAAATTCTAGAGTTCTCTCTACACAGATTAGATTAAAACATTTTTTTTAAGTTGGATTACAAGACAAATCACAAATATCTGATGTTAACCAGGATAGGAAGACATGGACAAGCATTCTCAAGCATTGTGCATTTCAGGAAAAGTAAGAACAACTTTTCCAAAGAGCAATTTGATTGTATGTATTAAAATTTTAAACATGCTTTTAACCCAACAATTTCATGTCTAAGAAAACATATTAACTGTAATATTTTGGCTAAGATTTCTAGGGAAAGAAGCAAAATGAGCCACATATTATTCCAATATAAAAGGAACTCAGTTCATCGTAGCTGAGCCTTACATCATCCTTAGGAAGTTAAATGGTACAGCTACAATTATAGGTCCCTGATTCCTACTGTGGGTAGAGGAATGTGGAGAATTATTTCCACATGGAAAGTTACTGTTTTTTATATATTTGTCATGTCTAACTACAAATATAGTCACTGTATGGGTATTACTCTAATTTGATCAAAAGAGTAAAGAGCTATAAAATTTTTTAATTATAGTATCTACCTTCATAAGCTGTAGTTCTCACTGTTATTAAATTTCTCTTCTCTTGATGGTTAAAAGAGGCTTTGAGGTTTAAGTATGAGAATAAATTTTTCTATTGTTAACTCTCACTAACAATTTGTTACTTTTTAAAAGCTAAAATTCATTAATTTTTAAGAAGTTAATCTCAGGTAAGTAAGAATATGTCTTGAGTATCTTTCTTTTTAGTACAAAAAGAACATTTAGAGGTATAATTTTAGAGAAATTAAAAGGTAGATTAGTGGCTTGTGCTTAGTTCTAAACAGTGGCTGAAGCTCCTCAAATGTTAATTTATTAAATATATATTTATTGATTACCTACTATGTATTGGGCATGATTATAAGTATGGTTGATATAGTGGTAAAGAGGGAAGAAAGCAGCATTAATTCATGAAACTTTTATCCTAATGGTGGTGGAGGGCAGAGGGATAATAAATGTATAAATAAGTAGGAAACTACTAAGAAGTGTGATAGATAAATGTCACTGTCAAAATTAAGCACGGTGATATAATACGACAATACATGGAGTGTCTTTGATTGTATGTTTAAATAAGGCTTGGAATAGGAAGGGGCTTTTAAGATGAGACCTAAGTGACTAGAAGCAGCTTGCCTACAGATCTTGAGAACGGCTTTTATGGGATATAACTACCCTAAAGTAGACATGTTACCAAACCAAAACTTGACCCCACTCACCCACACACAGTAAAGCCAATCTACTGACACCAGGTTGTGGTGAAGGAAAGTTCAGTGTTTTATGACACCATACAAGGAGGAGTCTGTGACAGCTAGTGCTCAAAGAGCCCAAACTCTCCAATGGGCTTCAGCAAAGCATTTTTAAAAGTAAGGCAAGGGAGGGCAGTCCCAGGGTATGTGATCAGCTCATGCACAAGGCAATTCTCTGATTGGATGATGATGAGGTAAAGTAAAAAGGCCATACATAAGTTTTTGCAAATATTTCCTGGTTCTGGCCAGACTCTGGAGGGAATGTGTTACTTTCTTCCATTTGACAGGGATTTTAGCATCTATATAACAACTCAGGAAAAGTGTATCCATTACTATTATCTAGGTACTTCAGAGAGGAGCTAAAGCAGAGGATATGGGGAGAAGGGTCTGTCCTGGAAAGGCCCCATAAGATCTTGCTCACAATCTTTGTATGATGAAGATAGTAAGGAAAGAAAATATGTATACAATAAAGAGCAAAAAAGTTGGAGATGAGGGTGGAATGGTGGAAAAGTCAAGAATCAATTAAATTAAGACTTTATAGAACAAAATAATGGATTTAGAGTTTGTTTTCACTGCAATGGGCAGCCACTGAAGAGTTCTGGCAGGGAACGGAAATGATGTAAGTTGTGTTTTTGTTTTTATTTCTCCTTGGACACTCAGTGGATGGCTGATGGCAGAGGAGCAAGAGATAAAGTACAAAAGATCAATTTGGATGACTTTGAAGCGTTCAATGTGAGAAAAAATATTTTCTTGGGTTAGTGTTTTGAGCATATATATATACAGTAAGAAGCCACACATTTAGAATGAGTCTGAGCAAACTTTCTCATGGTTTGAGTGTGTGGGGAAATTATGACTCTTAAAAAGTGATTTGAGGTGTTACCATTTATTTGATTAAAAAATCTGTGTGAGAAATAGTGTGTGGGCTGGACATTTAAAATATCAGTAGTTTAGAAGTGAGATCATGCTGGTGACAGAATTCTGGATGTCATCAGAATAGAAATGCTTTTAAAAGCCACATCACTGGATGACATCATCTAGAGAACAAAAGTAGGTAGATTAGAGGCTCAGAACCAAGTCTTGGAACATAGGATCCACAGTTTCACTTTTTCATGCATTATTTTCATATTAAATCTTACAGTATTTGACTTCTTGGCTCCAGGCATTCCAAATATAGACTCAGTAAATAGATAGTCTACAGGTCAATAACATCATCTTGCAATATTTTCACAACCAGGAAACTTGTCTATATATGTATAGGTACACCTAGAGTCTCATATACAATATGAAATGGCTGCTTTCTGCATTGTCCCTACACAGTTTTGGTAGTTGAACTCTTAAATGGCAACTCAAGGCTATAAAATAAAAATTTTCAGAAGTAATGTTGGAATCTACACAGTCTATTATAACCTAGCCTCAAAGGTCATTGTCAGGTATTAAATTTTGTCCCCACAAAATTCACATGTTGAAGCCCTAACACCAAATATTACTATTGTCACCACATATTATTGGCTTTTTGTTGATATTAAATCTCTCTTCTCTCTTACTTTTATATTTAGATTAATGCTATTGCCATTATCTGTTAGAACTTTGCCTATAATCACTTGCGATCTTTTGTTAATATAAATCATAGTGATAGGTTTGTGATAATTATTACCTTGTGATGACTTTATACTGGAAGACTCTGAGTTGTATGTATTTACTTTTTTTAAAAAAATTAGAAATAATTGACATATAACACTGTGAAAGTTTATGGTGTACATGTTTATTTGATACATTTATATATTTCAATGTAATTACCACTTTAGCATTAGCTAACACCTCTATCACATCATATAATTTATGTTTCTTTTTTTGTGGTGGGGACAGTTAACATCTAGTCTCTTAGAAACTTTGCTTTAACCATCACGTTTATCCCTCTATTTGTTGTTGCAATAGAATGTAAGTGTACCCTGCCCCTAACTAAGACAAAGAGTTACCCACATAGAAAAAGACATAAAACCTGCTGGAGAATTTTGTAAAACTAAGTTACTATTATTTGAAATCTCTGGTATCAATCCAACTATGTCTTAATTCAGTCTTGTCAGTTTATTATTTTTTCTTTCTTTGTAAAGAAACTTGGATCCAAGAAGAAGTAAATTCTCAATATATTTAATAAAGCATTTAGCATTAGGATAATGCTTTAGTATCATTAGCAAAAATTTAATATTTAAAAAAAAATTCCTGGGTGCTATCAAACTGATGGTAGGCAAATTCTAGAGACTGGACTTTAAGAGAAATAAGGAAGATGTTTCTCTTGGTCTTCCAAGTCTTTTTTTGTCTTCCAGTTTGTTTGTTTATTTTTTCTGGGAGGTATTTTATGTTTTATCTAAGTCATCCTTGGCCTGCTTTTCTGATTATATTTTCTCATTACTATTATCTTTAACTGCCTGATAAGAAAAAGAGTCACTTAACAGAGCATTTTTAAATGAAGTTTAGTGAATGATACAGATTTTTGAGATTCCTTCTCTATTTGGAGCCAATCTACACAATAGCCCTTATAGTTTCTAGGACATTTACTAGAGAAATTGCACCCAAATTATGTACTCTCTAACATATTCCAGAGTCAACCCTAAGAGCCTGATGTATGTTAATTTCTGAAATTCATTGCAGACATGTTCAAAAAAGCTGACAATGAACAAAAATTTGTTTCTTATTACTGGAGAATGAAGAATATTCATTAAAGTGAAGTACCCTGTGAATTAAAAGGAAAAAAAAAGCATATTATATTTTGAACAGGAAGAAAACAACACTGTTTTTCTACATCAAGCTACATTTCACTCAGTGAAAATAGTGAAAATATTATTGCATATTTTGCTTGGCTTGGGGCTATTACCTAAATGGAAAGAAAATATATTTGTAAAAGATGTTTTGTATACAAAAATTTGCACTTATATATTCTGTAGGTCACATTTACTATTTAGATTCCATAGAAGCAGATGCTATACAAATGCACAGTTCAGTAATTGTTCATGGATCAGGAGTGTTTATGCTCATGATCAGAGTTTTTAAATACAATAAAAACAAGAAACTTTCTCTCTTCCTACCCAGAGTGTTATACATTATCATATGTGGTTCTGCCCTGACTATAATTACAAAAAAGTAATTATATTTTTGGCCCAAACATTGGTCTAAACAAGTTTGGTAAATATCTTCACAAAATGCACATAAAGTGAAATTGACTGAATCAAACGTTCTCTCTTTATTAACGTGGTCTACTTGGGCTGTCATACTTTGTTTCTGTTTCTCGTATTTGGATAACTTGTCCCTGGGGAGACAGCTAGAGGTAATGTTCATGTGGGAGAAGTGAGTGGTGATAGGAGACTCTATGTAGCACTGGGAATAGAAGACAGAGGAAAGACCATGAATAATTGCTACAGCAGCTAAGAAAGGGTTGAAACTAGAGAATTACACATAAAGTCATCTCAGTTCTGGCAAGGACATAGTCAAAAGCTAGAATAAAAGAAGACATAAGTAGTGTGGGACTTAGGAATTGGGGACAGAGGCAGGGTTTATAAAACGATAAGGATAGAGATAAGCTTTGAAGGCTCCAAAGAGTCCCTTTTCTTAACTCTGTGGAAATTATTTTATTGCAGTAGTACTATTTACTCGTCACCTGTATCCTATTGCTGGATGTTTTCTTTAAAGTTCTCACTCCCGCTTTTTAGTCTCTCTCTCCCTGATTTTCCACCTCTAAAATGGAGAGTTCTGAGACTGGTTGGCTCTTTGTCCTTTATAAGCATTTCACACCTTGATCCTCCTCTCCCAAGAGAACCAGTGAAAGTTTGATCATGTGCCTGGTTTCTGCCCACATCAGTCTTAAATTCCCTCCTTTTATATTCAATGTAGGTGTACATCTTTATAACTACATCAGAAAAGTGTCCAGATTTTCTGCCTACTTTGGATGGATCTTGATGTTAGTTGTTACACATCATGTTAACATCATGTGGTGGACCAGGGGGTGACCTCCAGCAGGCAAGTAGAACTCCCTCCTCATAGGAGAGTGAGCAAAACCAGGACACTGTTAAGTCTTTATTCTGCTTCATGGTGTTTGGTTTGCAACCATCTGTCCAATTTCTCCTCAGCTGTAGGCAATAAAATCGAGGACAATTTATATCCTCGTTGACCATACAACATCTTCACTACTGTCATTTTCACTATTGGTTTCCATAGATTTCTCTCAAATCCTCTTGAACAGTTTGCAAAGCTTTCATTCTTCCTCTTCCAGAAGACCATGTATCTGTCAACATCACATTCATTGCCCAAACTGTCCAAAACTGTGAAGAGTCTAAGATTTTATCTTACTTGTAAACTAATTTATCAGTGCTGTAAATTGAATATACCACTTTTTTTTTCTTGTGTATAGACATGTAATTTTCATGGGTATACAAACTTCTGTATTTTTTGAAGATATCACATGGATGTCTTCAGCATATAGATTAGAGTGACAGCATACAGATCATAAAGATGACTAAGTTACAACTTGACAGGTTTGTCTCCTTGGCATTGAAATGTAAAGAAAAGTAGTTAATTTCTTGGTGTTAAACTTATAATTTATATAAATTGGAATAGGAATGCATGGATCTACTTGTTTGCTAAACAATACATGTTAGGTGGGTTGAATACCCCCAAAAAACTTTAATATTGCATTCCTTTATAGGAAAAGAGTATGGGTCCTATAAAGAAAATAATGTAAAATTTAGTCTTACAATGCATAACTGATGTTACTTGTTCAATAGTTTTCTATAAAATAATCATATCTGATATTTTCCCCATAATACCTGCTTATAACTGGTATCTTTTCACTAGCAAAATGATTCAATGTATTCAAATTTCTCCATTTTTTGTCATACAAATAGAAACTTGGTTCTAGAAAATGTGTAACTCTGTATAATATCATTTTTGGACAACTGATTAAAAAGGATCCATTTTATTTGATGAGCTATCTGGTGCTATGCTCATGGAAGCAGAACAGTTTCATGAGAGGCATTAATAAGACATGTTACCCTTTGGTACCTGAAGGTGAAAATATAATAGGTCTGCCTTCAGATAAACATTTCAGAAATCATCTAGTGAGTGAACCAATTACTCACTTGAAGACATCTTACCTAATTAAATCCTACATAAGAATTTTCCAAGGTATTACTTTCGGGACATGAAATGCTTCTTTAGTGTATTCTTTATTTCTTAAATGAAGAAAGTTAGACTCAAAAGACACTTTGGTAATGAATATAGAAGATGAATGCAGTGCACTGAGTTGAGTTTGCATTATGTTGTTTACTTTCTTACCAGAGCAAGTTTTGCTGCAATAAGCATGTTTGTATTTTCCAAAATAAAGAATGTTAGGTCACTGAATCTCTTAAATGAACATTCAGAAGATGAGTTAGCATTGCAAAACAATATAGATATTTCTTTATTTTTATCTTATGGAAATGCAGAAAATTTAGTATCAAAATAACTGACACTTGGAGCTACCGTTAAAGAGGTGCCTGACTTCCTAAAATACCTGATTCCATTTCAATGTCCTTTGACAACGCTTGTCTCAGATTCAACATAAGGTATAAATAATCATTTTATAGGAGGAAGTAGCCAGAGAAACAGAAACAACACTGAAATGAGTAAAAGGCCCAAAATATATTAATTCTAGAAATACCAATATGTTAATGAATATACAGAGGTCTCTTTTGTTTAGTAGACTTTAGATTAATACCTGTGATTCACTTGTTCTGGAAAGTATACTTTATAATATTATTTTATGAGATTTTGAGGAGACAAAAGCTACTAATGATATTAATTGTTTATGAAAACATGTTATGGTTATGTAACTATCACTTTTAAGGAGCTTGGTAAAAAAAATTACTATATTTTGGATATAAAAATGTTCTCTAGAGAATTATTATTTTATTATGATATTGTCTTCTCTCATCTGGATGTAATAAAACTAAATTTGATCTTGTAAAGCAAAGAATGTTGATAGAACTTTTGGTTAAGCATCTTCATGAATTCAGTCTACAATATCCTATATAAAAAGTGGTCACTGATCAAGTGTTCTTGAGAAGAGACATTTTTGGAATAAGGAAAGGAAATCTACAGGGGGAAAAATAGTCCTATTGGATGCTTAGTAAGTGTAGATGTTCTTGCATGAAAAGGGTCTATTAAAATAAATCTGTGGTTAATGGATATAATTCTTATTTTAATAGATAAACAATTCCACACTCAATAAAAGTAATGCAGATGCATTTTACACTTTCTTTACGGATTGAGAATGGACAGCGCCATTACAGGTTCTGGACTGGTAACAATCGTTTGTCAAAATGAAAGCACTCAAATGTGCAGTTCAATAGCCATTACTTTATAATTAACCACTTGTTTCTTCATTAGCAGTTTACAATATATTTTACTAGTATATTATATTTTACTAGTAAATTACCTGGAATATTTTCTATTATTCTTTTGTTATTAATATTAAGTACTGTGAAAATATATTAAACACCTAGATAATATTAGTATTTCAATCTAAGTTATTCTTGCTATTGGGAAAGAATAAACTGAATGGAGGATGATGGCAGAACAGAGAGACCAATTAGTGGGCAATTGAAATAAAGGTGATGTGGCATGAAGCAGGGTGGTAGAAGTGGAAATGATTATATATGGACACATTTTCAAAATATGTAAAGGCAGCATCAATAAGACTTGCTGACATCTGAGACATGAAATAAGAGATAAAGAGAAGAGACAAGGAAGCTAAATGTTTCTTGTTTCTGTGTTAATTTTCAGATATTTTAAGAGATGTATTCAAACTCTTGGAAGTTGTACTATGTCACATTCCTACAAGTTATCCTAAATCTGTGTGGTGCCAAGTTCTGAAGAGGATTATCTTAAACATGTGTGGTAAGGAGTCTAAGAGGGCTGAAGAGCTATTATCACTTCTTTGACTAAGTCTCTGTTTCTCTTCTTGAAGTGTGTCCTCTCAAAGTGTGCTTGAGAACTCATCAGCCTCCCCCTTTCTCCCAAGTAAATTCTAACATTTACGGAAGACTTAATAAAAAACACAAATTTCTCTTTATCTACCAGGATATACCTCTTATTCTTTATCTACCTATCTTTAGTTAAAGACTTACATCATGCTTACAAAATACCAAGTACTATATCTAATTTACATATAAACTTTATCATTCATTTAGTTTTTACAGCAACTCTTAAGGTAAGCACAGTAATGATCCTTAATTTACAAATTATAAAACAGGCACAGGAGACTTGAATGACTTTGAATCAGTCAGGATTCAAGGGTTTTGGGAAAGACCATGTTGTTATCTACTCTCTATATAACTTATGCTGTTTTTTGTTGTTTTGTTTTTTGTGTGTTTTTCTTTTTTTTTTTTTTTCTTCAGTATGCGGGTCTCTCACTGTTGTGGCCTCTCCCATTGCGGAGCACAGGCTCTGGACGCACAGGCTCAGTGGCCATGGCTCAC
This sequence comes from Neophocaena asiaeorientalis asiaeorientalis, assembly GCF_003031525.2. Lineage (NCBI taxonomy): Eukaryota > Metazoa > Chordata > Mammalia > Artiodactyla > Phocoenidae > Neophocaena > Neophocaena asiaeorientalis. Next base: position 6,546,234 of record NW_020175684.1, on the reverse strand, counting down.
GGGCGCAGCCGCTCCGCGGCATGTGGGATCTTCCCAGACTGGGACACGAACCCGTGTCCCCTGCATCGGCAGGCGTACTCTCAACCACTGTGCCACCAGGGAAGCCCTCACCTTTCCTTCTTTAACTAAACATGTTAGAATTTTTCATCATATTACATGTGCTTTTTCACTCTATTCTACATTTTCCTTTTATTTCTTGTGATTTTTCTCTAGATATTTACTTTTGACATACGTTTCTGTTCATTAACTTTCTCTTCACCTCTGTCTAATCTGCTGTTACAAACATACACTGAGTTTTCATGTCTTTTTTTTTTTTTTTTGGTTACGGAATAAATATTGGTTTATATTTTATAAACATATTTTGCAAAATCTGTACTTAACATCTGTTTCCTTTAGGTCTATGTTTCCTAATAGTTTGCAATATTTTCTGATCTTTCTGGTATGTCTGATAATTTCTGATTCAGTGCTTGATTGTATGTGAAAATTATAGAGAAATTGAGATTAAAAACAATGTTTATTTTTATCAAGAAATATATACTTCTGTTACTAAGAGGTAATAAATAATCTCATATCTGCCTTAATTCAATCAGGGGTTGAGCTCTTTCCAAGGGAAACTTTAGTATATGAGGAAACTGATTTTTATCATACTCACCCTTGCTTATAGTGTGCATGGGTCAGGACCTCAGCTGATATTCTGTAGTTTACCAAAACACCTATGCTTTTTGTGTCCTTAACTCCATTGTTTTGTGTCTCCAGTATCATGTATACACTTAAAGATCTGCTTAGCTTCTCACCTTCTTGTTCATCACTTGAAATTGACAATTTCTTAAGAGAAGTGACCCTATTATCCCTTCTCCTCTATCACCATTTTAGAAATCCTCTCAGCCTGGGTAGTGATTTAATGTCTCAGTCTTTACATGCATTTATTTCAAAAACACCAAAATGAAAATAAGTAATAAAAATTATTTTATGATTGCTGAGTCTCTCCCTCTCTTATTACTCTCTCTCTCTCTCATATACATGCACACATGCACACACACGTGAAACATTTTTGAACATGTACTGGTCTCTATGGATCAAGAGAGGTATAAAATATCTTCTCTGTCACTGATGTGTTCAGATTGGAATAGGCACAAACACACATGCACAGACACATCTTTAATATTACATATAAGATAATATAATATATATTTGCATTATCTCAATTTTCATATGGTCATTATAATATTTTACCAGCCATGCAACTATATTTTATGCTTTCAAAATTGTTGTTTCTCCAATTTAACTACTTGCTTAAATATAACATTTATAAAGTCACTTATAGCTATACAGTGTAAACTTGCTATCGTGAATGTTTCTACAAATGAAATATATAGTAGTAAATATTATATAAAATAGTAGATGGAACTGTTATAAATAAACTTTCTAGTATGTCTTGGACATAACTTTTAGACATTTTTTTCAAGATCCACTTCAAGTTTTACTTATTTAGTAATGACTTTCCAGCTTTTGAATCATCTTATGCAATTGTTTTAATGTTTTTGGTGCTTATTATCACAACTATTTGTTCTATAATTTGCTTTTCTACCAGTTGTTTTCTCTTAGATACATTAAGAGACATTTGGATCCATGAACCATGACTTAATGTTATAATTATCCCTTCAGATCCTAGAACAGCATCGGCTAATACTAGAAGGAATTTAATTATTACTTGCTGGTTGTTGGTAGATAATACTATAGTACAGCTTCATAATAACCTGTCAGGAATTTTACCTTCTTTTACTATCTACGTATAGTCATTTTATACTAAGTCTTTATAAAAACTTTCTTCCATGATCGGTTATCTTATATATATACCTACACAATAGCATCTCATGCTCATTTTAAAACTTATGTTACTAAGTCCACAAGTCAATGTGGTATACTATACTGCTAAAATTAAGCATCTCACAGTGTTCTTTATTTATTCAAAAACGTAGAATAATCTATTACATTGTATTAGTGAACTTATTTGACAAAAATATTGAAGAAGTGCCTTGTGACGGGTGCTTTACTCAAAGCACTTGCTATGTACCTGTGAATGGGAAAAAAAGGGCTGCCTTTGTGGTGCTTATACTCTAGTTGAATAAAAGAAACACTAAACAATTAACATGGGAAAAGTAAATTATTTTGAATGACATAGAAAAATATAAAAGGATAAGTAAGGTCAGTATTGGTGTGGAGATGTATGATATAGAAATTTTAAAATAGGAAGGGTAAAACATTAGCTTCTGAGGATTGCTGTAACCAAGCCACACAAACTGTGTGACTTAAATAACAGAAGTTTATTATATCACATTTCTGGAGGCTAGAAGTCTGAGATATAGGTGTTGGCAGGGTTGATTTCTTCCAAGGGCTGTAAGGGAGATTCTGCTCAATGCTTTTCCCTTGGCTTTTGATGGCTAATGACAGTCTTTGGTATTCTTGGCTTGCAGTTGCATCGATCTATACCTCCATGTGGTGTTCTCCCTACATCTCCTCACATAGTCTTCCTTCTGGCATGTCTGTCTCTAAATTTCCCCTTTTATAAGGATACCAGTCATGTCAGATTAGGGACCACTCTACTCCAGTATGACCTTATCTTAACTAATTGTATCTGCCCTGACTCTTTACAGATATTGTAGCATTCTGAGGCATTGGAACTTAGGACTTAATGTACATTTTGGGTGGAACACACAGAAGCTGATTTTTGAACAATGTCTCAAATAAAGTGAAGGAGTGAGCCATGTTGATAAAGGGAAAAGAACTTTCTATTCAAAGGAAAAAGTCAGTGTAGTGATCCCACAGTGGAACTGTACTTGGTGTGTTCTAGAAACTCCATGGAAGCCAGTGTGTAGGGTAAAGGAATGGGAGACTGAAAGGAGGTGAGCTTAGAAAAGAGACCTAGAACCAGATGCTTAGGACCTGGCAAGCCACAGGAGAGTGTTTGTGTTTCCCCTGAATGAAATGGGGAACCACTGCAGGTTTTCAGCTGAGAAGTAATAGGATCTGACTTAGGTTTCACAACATCACTCTTCACTAGAACTATTTGGGAGGGCAAAAGAGGAAATAGGAAACCAGTTAAGAGGCTAGAGTAGTAACCCAGGTAAGAGATGATGGTGACTTGGGACAGATGTGTAGTGAAGACACATGGATCCATTCTGGATATATTTTGAAATCAATAAGATATACAGTTCCGTGTTATGTTGATGTGTGGCTGAACCACACAGACTCCATTTTATTAGCTCTATCTTAGGCCCACAGTCCTATCCCCTCCCCTTTCTGCATGACTGAGCTTTAGCCTACTCAAAAGAATGCCCCCAAGCCAGATAAGTTCCCTATCAAGTTTTACCTTTGCCTTCATATGATATGAAAACTAGAAGAATGTCGTTTGCTTACAGAGATGGTTAATGGTTCATGAGGAATACATGACATGCCTGGGGGGAGGAAAAGTACACTGGTTCCAGTCAGTGTAGACATGCTTCTCCCTTAGTAGTCAGATTCTATTTTTAGCTTTGGCACCTTTAAATCTCCCTGTACCCCTTTTGGCCATAGAATGCAGCTGCAAATGCCTTTCCATTGTCCTCCACCCTATCCTGCCTATATGTAAGTTACTCACAATAAATCTCATAATTGCACTTTATAGAGTTACCTCCTTCATTTTTTGGTCTCAAAGTTTCTTCCCAGTTCAGAGGATATTATTAAATATCTCTACCATCTAACAATTCAACTGTATGTATGTGGGGCTTGAAATAAAAATAAGAAGCAAAGATGATTCCTGAAATTAGAACAGAATTTCTCTCCTAGGGGATTTAAAAAAATTTTTTTTAATATTAAAAAAAATATTGGTTACAGATACAAAGGAATTCATTTTTTACCCCTAAATACCCTCTCTGCAAATAAAGTATGCAAGGACTTTTATTTAAACTAGAAACAATCTTCAAACCTGATTTTCTTTTATGACATGTCAGTTTTTCTGCAGACAGGATCTTCTCTCCATTCATGTTAAGACTTCACATTCAATAAAATGAAGCATTTCTCATTGCTTTATTTCTCTGTTAGGTACTATAGGATACTTTGTATAAAGCTCCCAATATAAAAATAACTTGAATTGGTTATAACCTTTAACACAGAGGATAATTGTTACCAAAAAGAAAATCAGCAGGTAATATGTTTGCATCCCTATTTTCAAACTGGCATGCATGGAATTTTCTGTGGGAACAATGGATATACAAACTATCATAACAGTTCAGATCTCTGTTATAACTTTTACTTTTTATTAACTTTACTTTGGCTTTAAATAAAATTAACCTTTGTCCCATATTAATAAAGATTAAGATTTATTTTTTAAAATAAACTATTGCTTACACATTTTCTCATCTTTTTTCATATGAATAGAATAACCTTGGATGTACAATTTGAAAAGTATTAAAAGGACAAATATTAAGATAATCACTTTATATTTGGACAGTGTTTGGTTCCCTAAGGCTGACACAACAAAATACTACAAAGTGGGTAGATTAAAGCAATGAAATGTATTGTCTCATAGTTCTAGAGTCTAGAAGTCCAAAATCAAGGTGTCAGCAGGGTCATGCTACCTTGAAATCCATAGAGAAGAATTCCTCCTTGCCTCTTCTTAGCTTCTGTTGGTTTGCTGGCCATCCTTGGCTTTCCGTGGTTTGCAGCTGCAGCACTGCAATCTCTGCCTCTATTGTCCATGGCAAGGCCTCTTGTGTGTCTGTCTTCATATAGTCTTCCCTCTTTTTATAAGAACCCCAGTCATATTGAATTAAGGGCCCATTCTACTCCAATATGAATTCATATTGGCTTATCTAATTATATCTGTAATGACCTTGATCTCGCTGCCTTGTCCAGTAGTGGCTTGAAGCAAGATATCAGTTCCCCAACCAGAGATTGAAGTCAGGCTGCGGTGGTGAGAGCACTGAATCCTAACCACTAGGCACGAGGGCCAGTGGCTAGTGACAAGGCCCTGGCTTGTCTGGTTTGTAAATATGAATTTCAACAAAACGACAGAAAGTGGTGAAACAAGTGAAGTGTTTATTAGGAGGAAAATAAGTACATGTGAATAGGCACACATGGGCGGGCTCAGAGAGTCACGCCTTAGTGTTAGTTTATTTATGTGGGACACTGCTTCCATGTTTCCTCTGGCCAATCATCTTGCTTTGCCTGGCTCTGAGTCCATATTTGGTATAATTCAGTGTCCTCCCCTGAGTGCACGCATATCTCTTAGCCATGATGGATTCCAGCACAGAGACCTGTGGGAAGGTTGACATCACCTATTATGGGGTGCTATCTCCTACCTTTCTGACCCCCGAGGAGCCCTTCTGTGCATGGGTAGTCAGGAAGGTCTCCTTGACCTCAAGAATGAGAAATATGTGCTCTCTTTATCTTTTATCTGGGCGGGACTCAGCTCCTCTCTGCGTCTCTGCTATTATCTTTTTCTTGAAGTATCTGTCCACAGGGGACAGACTTCAGCTGCTCAGCCTGGGGACCATCTATCTTCTGCCTCAACCCCATTTCCAAGTAAGGCCACATTCTGAGGTACTAGGAATTATGGCTTCAATTTATCATTTGAGGGGACACAATTCAACTTATAATAGGCAGCATATGCCTTTTCTTTGCTGACTGTAAATCCATTTCTTCTAATACAAGTTTTATTAGCCATACTATGACTTCATTAACAAGAAAAAACCCTAATTATTTTAACATTTGTTGAAACAAAGTCAATACAAATTCATTATGTAAGAGGCTTACATTTGTATAAAAAAATGGATAACCCTGATATTTTTGAAGTTCATTTCTTTCAATAAAACTTTTGAGATATGATCTTAAATGAACATGCACACTGAGAAGTAGGACTTTATATGAGTCAGTGTTCTCCAGATAAGCAGAATTATTAAAATGTATATATAGTGAGAAAGAGATTTATTATAAGAAATTGGCTTACATGATATGGAAGCTGAAAATTCCCAAGATCTGCAGGGTAAATTGGAAGGTAGGATTTCCCTGGCAGTCCAGTGGTTAAGAGTCTGCAATTCCACTGCAGGGTGTGTGGGATCAATCCATCAATGCGGAACTAAGATCCCACATGCTGTGTGGTGCAGACAAAAAAAATTGGTAAGGTAGAACCCAGAAGAGCTTATGATGTAGTTCTAGTCAGATTCTGAAGGCGTGAAAACCAGGAGAACTGATGGTGTAGCTCTAGTCTGAAGACTGGGAGGCTCAAGATTTGGGAAGAGCTGATGTTCCAGTCAAAACGATGTCCCAGTTAGAAGAGAATCAAACAGAAAGAATTCTCATTTACTCAGGGAGGGTCAGTTTTGTTCTCTTCAGACCTCCAACTGATTGGTTGAGGCTCACACACATTAAGGAAAACAATTACTCAGTCTACCAATTTTAATGCTAATCTTATCTAAAAACACCCTCACAGAAACATCCAGAATAATGTTTGACCAAACATCTGGGAACTCCATGGCCGAGCTGACACATAAAATTAATCACCACAGATTTTATTAATTTTTCAAATGACAGTTAATGAAAGTAGCATTGCCGTGGAAAGATGTTGACTTCTGATATTTGGCACTCTGATTGAAAGATGGGTAAAAAATTAATAATGAATATAATCTTCACCTATTGATTACCTACTGTATTTTCCAAAATGTTTTCCATAGTGGTTATATTTATATTCCCACCAACAGTGTGCAAGGGTTCCCTTTTCTCTGCATCCCCACTAACATTTGTAATTTGTGGTCTTTTAGATGATAGCCAGTCTGACAGGTGTGAGGTGATATCTCACTGTGGTTTTGATTTACATTTCTCTGATTATTAACAATGTTGAGTATCTTTTCATGTGCCTGTTAGCCATCTGTACATCTTCTTTGAAAAAATGTCTATTCAAGTCTCTGTCCACTTTTTAATCAAGTTGTTTGTCTTTTTGATACTGAATTGTATGATTTGTTTATATATTTTGGATATTAACTCCTTATAGATAATATCATTTGCAATTTCCATCAACAGATGAATGGATAAAGAAGATGTGATATATATATATATATATATATATATATATATATATGTATGTATATATATATATATACACATACACATATGCTTTCAATTTAATTGTGTGGTTGTAAAAAAAAAAATCTCAAAAACAAGACAGAACCTGTTAAGGTGGACTATAGTATTACTCTTTATTGGTTATTGACCTCTTATTTCAAAATTAATATAATGTAAACATTTATAGAAAGAAGTTGTGTCTTCTACCAAATGTCTTTTTAATCTTTATTTTAAATGAGGACCTAATTACTGCCTGTCAAAGGTGCCCAGATGTCTCTGTCCAGCCCTGACATAAAGCTTTAATAACAGACAGTTCCTAATTGGATTAAGGCCATTTTCCTGAGTTTTCTATCTTTTCTGAATACAAAATTTCCTTTTCTTACAACTTGATGTTTAATCTATTTATCACTTCCATCTATTTTCTTTGATTCCCACATTTGAGACCTCATTTATGTTTTTTATTTATCCTGTTTCAGAAGTTATAAGAAATTAATTCAAGCTTATGTTCTTTAATATAATAATATTTCATCCTCTGTTCATGTTTAATACCAGGACTTTTTTTTTTTTATCCTGCCTTGCAAACGTCTGGCAAAGTCTGTGCCGTTATTTTACGTGGCAGACCACCACTTTTCAATCCATCAAGCACCAAACTTAGATAAAATAGAAGAAGGAACCAATCATGTGCAGAAATAAGATATGCATCACCATGGATCTGAATCAGAATTGCAACACATAGTTGTGCTTGGACCTGGAACAGCAGGACCGCTGGGATCCAGGACAGAAACTAGGAGATACAATGGAGATTTTAAATCATTTGGTTTGACGTCCCATGAAACTCTCTCAGCTGGACCTAGAGGTGCAGTGTGAATCCTGGACCTTGAAAACAAATGCTAGAATCTCGTGACCACTGAGAGGCTGGCGCATCCACGGAGCTCTTCCTAGGATGCTAGAGGGAGTAAGGATCGGGGGCAACTGCGCCTTGCCTACATCATCTGCCAACATGGGCACTAGATCTGCAGAATTCCCAGTGATAAGATCCTCAGCACACCAGGCTAACATCTGGTGCTATAGTGGGGAGCTGGGAGTTCAGATAGAATAAGCAGACATAGAAGCATGATTGTAGAGGAAGGAAAACATATACGCTCCCCCCCCCCAAAGAACTACTGTTCATTTTTAGCACTACAATAAAGCATTCTATGTGTTTATCATTTTATATGTTTGATTTTAGCATTCCGTTATATAAGAGGAAGTACTATTTTATATAAATGAAGATTTCTAATGATTTTTGAAAATACCTTAGAAATATAAAATAATGTATTAGAGAAAATAATGCATATACACATTAATACTTATTCAGAAAATATTTGAATATTGTTTTTTATTTAGTTTTTGATATCTTGCCTCCTTATAAGTGAATAAAACAACAGCTTTTGCTTGTACTGAACTTTTATTTGTGAGGATTTTAAATTAAATTTCTTATTAGTGTTATATACAAAGAGAGAATCGTTCATATGGCTTAGTGTCATGCTGATGAAATCTCAACCTATAGAGAAATAATTCATAGAAAAAAATTCTTAAGGCACATTATTCTTAGGCAAAAAAGTTTCTCTTATACCAAAGTGAAAACACTTCTTTTTATCTGTTTTTTTTATTCACTTTCACTATATACACAGTTTGTCTTCTGAGAATAAGAAAAACTTTAAAACTTAGGTTTATCTTGCAAATGTTTGCCTAGAACTATATATATGACAATAAGGTTTATATTCACTGAATATTTAATTTACTTTGATAGCATCAACTTTTATTTGCTTTTGTCTATAATGACAAATATTATTGTCAACAGTGTTTCCTTTTTGGTAAACATATTAGTACGTGTATCTAGAACTACTGTAGTTTTACTCTGACACTAGTCATTGACTTTCAAATAGATCTGCCTTTCCCAAACCAAACACTGAATCCCACTCATAGTAGTACAGTGACACAAGGTTGTTTGAAATTTTTAAAGTGTTCTATTAAATGACTGAGTTAAATTAATTTAAAGGATAAAATTAAAATATTATTTAAATTATTCGAGGGAAACACAGTGGCATCTATTGAAAGCTGTGAAACCTGCTAGCACAAAATAATTTATAGTTTAAATATCAGATCACTAAATTTCTTTCTATGGCATCTTACCATTGTGAAACTGGGTTTTCAGTGATGACTAAGACAAAATGGAGAAAAACAATGTAGAAAAGAAAACAAAGGTGACAGTATCTAATCTGAGTTGGAGGTTTACTGATAATTGTTAAGAATACTTTTAAAGCTGTTTGGCTTAACTAATATAAATGCAACTTTTAGAATTCCCTTTGACCTAGGTTTGCTTTGAGAAAAATGTTAAATACTAAAGAATGCCTTGAACAGAGAAGATTTGGGAAGGTGCAAAATATATAGAATGTCATTCGTAAAGTAAATGGATTCTCAATAGATGCTTGTTTTCCACTCAATCCAAAATAAAAATAAAACATTTCCTTAATGTTATTAGTGGCTGCTACTACATTTAAATCCAATAAATATCCCTTTTTAAATAAATTGACAGCACATATACACACAACTGTGATGAAATTTCTATAGATAGATACTGTATGATAAGAGCTGTATATCCCATAGTCAAACACATGCACACACACACACAGAATGATTTGATACCAGTTGTGGCCTCTTGGACTCCAAGACAATGGAAAAATAAGGCGTGTCCAGGAAAACATCACACTATATACAAAATTAAATAGGTAAAGGTAATTATAAATACAAAAATAATTTTTTTCTTGTTCTGCTCCTACATGCTTTATGGGCATTAGACTCCCTACCAACATATCTCAAATAATCCAGAAAATTCAAGGAATTGGAATCTGCTCATACATCAGTATCTGTGGGCATTGTATAGCAAGTATCACTTTCCTCCCTGATTCCACCTGGGGTTTTCTATGCCTGGAGTAACTGCTAAGGCATTTATATCTGAGAAGGTGGGAGCTCCACAGTGCTACTAGTACCTGAAACTGGCACTGATGTCTGTGCTGAGGGCAGTGTCTCTGGAAGCCCTAAAAGCACTAGCATGATTGCCAGTCCCACCAGGGTCAACAGCTGAAATGTTCATTCACCTTGAATCTCAAAGTCCTATGATGGTGCTAACAATATCTGTTTTTAAAAAGTATCTTGTGCATTAAATGCAAACCTATTTCTCTAAGGCTGAGGCACAAGGGCACTTGGAATAAGCTGAAAGGAAACTTGAGTAATGAGCCCTATATTAAGTATGTCTCTCCAAATCCAACCTGTATCTTTACCTTTGATGCATATCTTAGTGCTCAACTGCTTTTCCCTTGAGACGAAATATTTTCTGGAATGAGCTCTCTCTCTCTCTTTCTTTTTCTGCCTCTGTCTTTTTCTCTCTCTCTCATATATATACATACATATAAATACACATATATAATAATATATATGTTCATAGCTCTCTGGTCAAATGCAAAAATATTTATATAGCATACCTGTGTCTCAGAATACGTTTATCTCAAGATTTTATTTAGGCATATATGTACACACATGAACATATATATATATATATATATATATACATACATATATGTACATATTTTTAAATTGGTAAACAAATCACTCTACATTTTTGACAGTCTGTGAATGTGAAGATGTGTGTTTGTGGGAAGGATTCTGTTTTGCTTCATTACTAGGCATCAGGCAGGCTGCCTACTCTCTCTCAGGCTCAGTACTTCTGTCCTGAGGACCCTCATAATGGAGTGTTCAGTTAGGGAAACATGTAAAAGCACATGTGAGGTTGTAGTTATGAAGAAGAAACATCGCTTGTCATTATTCTAAGAAGTAGAATAATTTATTTGTGAAAAATAAAAATTTACAAGCCAACAACTTTAAAAGAAAATAATAGAAATGCATTTTTCACCCGAGAATAACATTTTGAGAATGCTTAAATTTAAAAAGAGATTATAAACCTTTACTGGTGTGTAAGAGACATCTATAAAAGCCAATGTCAGGGTGTCACTCAGACATGACTGTGTGCTATGTCAGGTGCACCTATGGGCTACAGAGTAGGTAAGAAGTCCCTAATTACATCTGACAATAGCCTATGCATAAGATAGTTGACAATATTAACCTGTGAAATCTACATAAAGAGGAATAATGTCAGTTCCAAACATATGTGGGAATATACATACACACATACTTTCATACATACATACTGCAGGATATCAGGCTTTGCCTGAGATAAAATGATTAGGAAACTCATTATTGTTTCTTTTTTGTGGGTATCATCATACTTTTAGAGATTGTCTACTATAAGTCTGTCATCAAAGACAGAGAACATCAGAACTGAGACATAAAAATTGTTGCTTTCCAGTGACTTTGACCTCGGGGTCTCTGAAATTAGGAAAATGTAGGGATGAAGCATTTTTCCTCTTCTCAGAGAACTTTTTAATGGAATCTTCAGTCTGCTCTTGTTACTGTCAGTTTGGAGCATCTTTCTGTTTTACTCTACTTAATATTTTGCCATATAGGCAAAAATTGAATTTAACTATAAAAATAAATTTAATTACCAATGTTGCCTGTTGATAAACATATCTGACTTGTGGTCTTCTGTAATTCACCTCCGTGCTGCTTAATGAATAATTAATAGCATTGATGTCGTCACAACTTCTGCCTGCTCCGTGGGAAAATTAATTACTTTTATGAGGAAGCTGACGTAGGATAGCAAAACTGTCATAAAAGTTCTAGGTTGTGGTGTTGGCCAATATGTTTTATTCAGGGCTTCTTTAATCCAGGTCAGCTTTATTCGGGGTCACTGCTCCTGCCTGCTGTTCTTCCACGTGGTAGCGGTGATGAGTAGATTTCAGACTGGAGGGCTAGAGCTCATTCCTGCTAATAAGTTGAATAATTGCTCCCGGAACATTTTTAATGAACTACTCAAAGTGTTCATCTTAATTCTATCTTCAGCAGTCGTCTGATTTTGTCCGTGCCTCTGACGATCAATTTCTCTATGGCTAAAAACAAAGTATGGAAAAAAATACCATTTTCTAGTCAAATCTGTCAGTGTTCCTCTGGTAATGTTTTTCTTAGGTAGCTAAACTTAAAGCATCTTTTAATATCTCATAATAAGATAAATGTTTTATATGTTCATATAACTTTAATGCTTTTTTTTCTGTTAGGATTAAGTCTTTACATGGAATTAATTGTTTTGTGGGGTACAAGATTAGAATATAAATTGATATTGTTTTCAAGGGTAGTAGTGATCATGCACCAGTTAGTGAAAACTACTCTGTTCCTGCACACAGCCCTGGAGCACTATACTTGGGAACCCCTGCTTCCCCCTACATTGCTCTTAGGTGAATTACCACACAACCTCAGGATTTAATTTTACACCGAATGTGAGTTACACAGTAGTGCATGTAACTTTGTTCTGGTCAAATGCTAGGTTTACTAGCTTTCTGTTTTTCTCCTGGATGTAGAAATAGGGCAGCGGGTGACCTCTTTCCTTAGGCTAGGCAGTTCACTTCTTATCTGGCACAAATAACAACCGTTGTGATCCATAGACTCTGACAGGAGATCAGTTTGATAATCTGCCATGATATAAAGTTCTACCTTTCCCATAAAATTATAAATATAGGACTTAGTTTTGCATTCACAAATTTTATAAGTCTCAGAGCAATTTTTTCAAAAGATGGTGGGTCAGAAGCTCTGAATTCGCTGAGATGTCCACAATGATCTCTGCAAGGATTATTCAGCTGATGATATGCCTTGTCTACCTTTTACTGCACAATGCTTCCATTCCTAAACTGATTAGGAGGGGTTAGTATGCTGTCAGCTCAAATTTGCCCCAATTCTATGGGGGGCTGTCACAAATTATTAATATGACCAAATGAGTTATATTCTGGTAAAATTTTGGTTAAAGAGACTCTCCTCCATGATATACATTTGGAATATATGAAAGACTATGGCTCTGGCATTAAGTAACGTAAGGAGTTTGATATGTCATGTGATGAAAGATTTTCACATATTGAGGTGTGGAGAAATCATTCTGGCTTATACATAAGTTAACTTGAATTTTATGCTAACTAAACAGCCTGTCTGTGGTCTATCAAGCATACATTATACGTCTGCTTTAATTATTAAAGAAAAAGGCACATTGACCAAAAGTGAAGAATGTCTATGTTCAAAATAAAGATTAAATTCCTCCCTTCCTGAGACATTAATGCTGATACTCCTTCGATGGTAAGACTCCCTTCCTAGGTACAAAGGCCATACCAACTCACTGTGTACATGCTGATTTGTTTTTTTAAAAAAACCTTAAAGGAATGTATTCCTGACTTGTTTGATGTTCTTTGTTCTGACAAGATATAAAACTGTGCTAAAAACCATGCTTCATCGGAGCAGTTTGTCAGAGCTATCTGAGAGACTGTCTTCTGGGCTATAGCCCTCAGTTTGGCTCAAATAAAACTCTTTTCTATTCCTATTATTGATTGCTTATTGATTATTTGTGTTGACACATGTAACTTTTGACTCCATTGTGGATTTGAATGATGGAGTATTTATAGCCAAACGAGATTTTAAAAAATCTAGTTTGTACAAGCATCCTAAAACTTCCAAATAAAGCTGTCTGGTAAAAGATAGTTTAAAATTTTTTTCTGTTCTGGTGAGAAAGTTTCCAGATGGCTTCTTCAATCATTTTTAGCTCATTAGGGAACTAACCTTTTAGTAATAACAATTGTTACCCTTCATGACTAATTGGAGATGTATGTGGATGTCAAGTTAGCTACACTAATGAAAGAATTTAGGCATTTCAGATGACTGGGAAATAGAGTTTTATCACACATTTGGTGTTATCAGGATCAAAAAGGGATGTTATCTGGAGCCTGGAGGTTTGGCTTCAGGTCTACAATGTTTTAAACAACTTCAACTTCAGTGCTATTGACAGGTTGGACTAGATTAACTCTTTGTTTTGTGGGGTTGTATTGTATGTTTCACGACATCCTTGGTCTCTACCCAATAGATGTCCAGTGGCAAAACCTTGCCCCAGTTGTTACAATCAAAGAGTTTCCAGACATTACCAAATATCTCCTGGATGATCAAAATCCTCTCTGGTTGAGAACCCCTAGTTTAAACCAAACTTGATTCAAGGCACCTGGTAGTGACCCGTGATTTGGAGGATGGCTAAACGGGACACAGAACAAGCAGGGAACCAAAGTGGGTGTTTCAGGAAACACTCTAACAGTGTAAGTGCTGAGAAAATGGCATCAATCTCCCTCAAATATTCATAGTGACCAGAGATCTGGACCATCAGTAGAACTGTTGTTGGGACCTGCTCTATGTGGAAAAGAGAAGTAATGGTAACACAGATCAAACTCCAGAGTCTATGTAACAGGAGCCTGGAGGTCAGCCTAGGTGTTACCCTGTGGATGTTCCCTTTCAGAGATCACGATAAAGGATTCAGAGGAAGTATTTTCAATTAAAAAAAAGTAGATGATTTGGCATTTTGAGTTTATGGATCTAATTTATTCCAGTTATACTTTGAGGTCCTTATGTTAAGAACCACGAGTCTTTATGCAGCATTTTAAAACCATTGTCAAAGAGTTATTTAGTCTGTGACTATAACCTTGGTGGATGGTATTCAAAAATGATTACATTGGCTACCTAGATAAATTCCAGAATATTTCAACCTCAATAGCTTATAAAAGGAACTGTCAAATTCAGCCAAACAATAACATCAAAAAATATGATGAAGGTATAAAATTTAATGACAATTTATATCTCAATGGATATAAAATCATTTTCTAAGTGATGAAACAGAGGATAGTGGGACTGTGAAAATGGTCAGATCACAAAAGTTCAAAACAGAGAGCTGAGCTCAGGTCGTCCATGTAAGACCCTATTCAGCTCTAGGAAGGCATTCTCTGACCATACTTCCTTAAACTTATCTCAAGATACAGAAGAAACAGAATAAATCTCAACTGTTCAACTGTAGCTCAGAGGTAAGAAGGGTTTCATATGAATTCATCTGGAATAAAATGAGACAGATAGATATTGGGGTGGCCAAAAAGTTCGTTCGGGATTTTCCGTAAGATGATACATAAATAGATAGATACATAGATAGATAGATAGATAGATAGACAGATAGAGAGATAGAGAGATGATAGATAAGATAGATAATAGATAGGTAAGGTAGATAGATAGATAAATATCTAATTACACATGAATAGAATGAAAAGAAATAAGAAAAAATGACAGGAAAATAACATTTTAAAAAAAGTGCAAAGGTTTTTTTTTTTTTTTTTTGGTTTGTTTGTTTGTCTTTAAAGTAAACGCATGGCAAATAGTAACCTGAGAAATATTCAAAGAAAGGCATACGGAAATTAAATAAAATTTTATTTAAAGTGAAAGGCTGTACTACTGGATTTGATTTAGGTATTTCCACAATGGGCTTTATAACAGAGCAACCCAGTATTAGGAAGACCACCGTCTCAGGTCAGAAAAATCATAGGCCTACCTCACAAGTACAGAACTTTTACCATTAATCTTATAGCATATACAAGACCAATTGAAAACATATGACATCGGTTTCTTTTTCCCATTAAGTGCATATTTTATTGTAACTAATTGACACAGGTATTTTAAAATGCAAAGCTGTGAATAAATTTTGTTGATGGTTAATCATGCTGGTCTTTGTATATGAGCAAGAGTACACTCTATCCATCCTGAAGACACACAGTTGATGAATCATGTTCATTTTAATATAACAAGACATTGTAACATATGTGATATAACATATGACATCTTTGAGCAGACAAATATTAACAGAAAATATAAGGGAAAAGGAGTGGACTATATACAC
>NW_020175684.1:6518935-6530210 GCF_003031525.2 Neophocaena asiaeorientalis asiaeorientalis | reverse complement strand
TATATATATTGCTAGCTAAATGATAGCTAGCTAACTAGCTAGACCATTTGCTTGGAGAGAGTAAACAAAGGAGGAAGAAAAAGACAAAGAACACCAAGCTAATGGACAATATTCCACTTAGATGGAAACTTTAGGAGTGGTGGTAAATATGTTACCTCTTCTCAATTTTCTATCCCTACTCTTGACCCAGCAATAATGGAAGCCTAGGAGAGAGGTCTTCTTAGACAAACAACTTGGAAGGGGAAAATCATCCTATTAATACCTATGAAAGATCTAAGCAGGGAACAAAAATGCAGAAAATATGTGTCATGTATCAGACTCTGAAACCCGTTTCAATGGAGATATCATGTAAAAGTGATAAGCCTAAACTAACTCAGCCTTGATGAGCTGGGATGTGTACTTTTTACTAAATTGATTCTGGTTACTTGGATTTTTGAACTACTTAAACCCAGGGGTGTTTAGAAAACTCAAGAGAGAGGTATTTACATTCTACAAAATTCTTATTATTACAGCAATAAAGTTAAATGTACAGCCTTTTAAAATTTAATTTTAAATAAAATTAATATATATATATATTTAATTTTCACCTTGAATTTATGGGTCAGATAATACCATTTATACATTTGCTAGAGATAAGTGCATATATCTGGATTACATATTAAATTTAAAATGTTTTAGAGGTAGAACCTATAGACTATATCTTGCTAATTTGTGTATTCTCTATAGATAAGACCAAAGTTTTTAATGTTTTATGAGTAGAGACTGTGCAGATTGCAGGAGGGTTATGCTAATAAGTTGTCAGCCAGTCCAGCTCATCATAGATGCCTATTATATTTGATAATGTATATGTGTGTGCACAAGTGTATGTGGTTGGCATCAGCTAAGAGGTATTTACCCTCTTATAGTCTTCAAAATCTCTAGATGATTCGTCAGCAGTGGCTTTTGCAACTCCAGCTGATAGACAGTGAGTCAGTGGCCTTGTGACTAAGGATACTGCCTCTGCAAATAAACTGCCCTTCCCACTACCTGTGGGTCCCTGGGCAAGTTTTGTAAACTTTCTGTTCCTCAGTTTTCCCACCAGTAAAACTGTAGCTGTAACATTACCACCACTCACAGTACAAGACTGATATGATGAATTAATACATGTAAAATTTTTGCAACAGTGAGTGACATATCCTAAGTACTCAATAAATATCAGCTATTGAGTTAAGGATGAATCTAATACCATGATTAGAGATGAAGAGAAAAAGGACTTAGGTTTTATCTGTACTCTGATAATGCTCTTAAAATGAGAAATGTGGGCAATTTTCCAATCATAAAGGAATTTGCAGCTACAGATCAATAGCAACCTGCCAGTTGCTTGAAACTCCATCTGAAACTAAAAGAGATTTACTGCTTTTGGGTGAAGCAGTAATTCAAAGAAATGGGCTGTTGAATACTTTGTAGGTACTTTTTGTCACATATCAGAATAACCTCTGTCATAGGATAAATGGTCCGTTTTTACCTAAATAAACATTGTCTCAGGTTCTGAGAATTTCTGGCACACACTGCAAAATATCTTTCAAAATTGAGCTCAGAAGGACAGATGTTGATCTAAGCATCTTTGACATCTTTGACTCTGATTATTAGAGTATATATATATATATATATATATATACATGCGTTTCCCCTTATAGAATTGGATTTCAGAATATTTGTCATATGCATTTGTTTATTGAAAAAATTGTGTGTATTGATGAGGATATTTTAAGGACAAGGAAAGAGCATATTGTAGTGCCTCTAAGTTTTCTACTTGAGCAGTAGGAAAACATGCAGCTCTGAAAGCTTAATATGTACCAACTACTGGAAAATGATCAATTTTTACATCAATATTATATTACTCTCCTATGGCTACTATAACAGATTACCACAAACTGGGTGTCTTAAAACAACTGAAGTTTATCCTCCTACAGTTTTGGCAGCCAGAAGTCTGAAACAGGGCTTATGGGACCCAAATCAAGCTGTTGGCAAGTCTGTGCTTCCTCTGGAGACTCTAGGGAAGAATCGATGTCTTGCCTTTTCTAGCCTGTAGAGCTGCACTCCTTGGATCATAGCCCCTTCCTCCATCTTCAAAGTCAGAGGCATAGACAGCACCCCCTCTCTCTCCTCCTATTCATGCCTTCCATTCTATTTGTAGTCCAATGTTCTTCTGCTTTCTTCTTCTAAAAACACTTGTGATGTCATTTAAGGCCTACCTGAGGATAATCTCTTCATCTCACTATTCCTAAATTAATCACATCTGTAAAGACATTTTTTTTTTGTAAAGACATTTTTGCATGTAATATAAGACTCACAGATACTAGGATTAGGACCTAGATATTTTTTTGGTGGAGAGAGGTGCTATTTAGCTTACCACTAATATGAAAGTATCATTGGAAAAAAATGTTATCTTTCAGACATCAAATTGTTAATCTGATTGGCACAAGCTATTAATAATAAGGCAAGGATTTTGAGTGAAAGCCGTCATATAGCTATAGCTTTGCTGTAAAAATCAATAGCAAAAAACAAAAACAAAAATCTACTATTTTAAAGACATTATTAAAACAGCCAATCAATGTAAATTGGTATAATCAATTCTGCCTTTTTTTATTTCTGTTTATTGTAAAGTTTATTTACTTTTACAATTGCTTCCATTTCAACATTGGCAAGGACAACCACAGAAACTAACTTTTTATCAAATTTGTTCTCATAGCCTAGTATATGTCTAAATTCTTAGAAAATGCCATTTTATATTTGCAAACATTCACTCTGTTTAAACATACTTTGGGGTGATTGATATGCTCATATATGTAAAATAGATTCTAGGTAATCAAGAATTAAAGCATCAGACAATCAGGAACAAAAGTTTGCAAATTAGCCTTGAATAGGATGTTTATAAATGAGTAATTTATTAATCAGTCTGGCATTCTGCTATAACAGAATACCATATACTAGGTGCCTTAAACAACAAACATTTATTTCTCACTGTTCTGGAGGCTGAAAGTCTGAGATCAGCCTTGTAGTCAGCATGCTCAGATGCCAGCTTGATCATATTCATAGTGAGGGCCTTCTACCTCTTTCCAGATCATTGCCTTCTTGCTGATTCCTCACGTGGAGGGAGAGAGAGAGTTCTGGTCTCTTCATCTTATAAAAGTACTAACCCCATAATGGGGTCTCCACCCTAAGGACCTCATCTAAATCTAATTACCTCCCAAAGCCCCCACCTCCACATAGGGTTTCAACATATGGATTTTGGAGGAACCCAAATATTTAGTCCATAGTAAGTGGCAAGCAATTATTCACTAAAAATATTTGATTTCAGGAAATGTATTTTACTGCAGATCACTTAGGATATGTTGTTAGTATCTAAAATATTTGGGATCCATTATCTAACCTTTCAATATTAGCATCCAACTTGTATCATTTCTTGAATAACAAGACAAGGGTAGACTGATTTTTTTCAAATTTTGAGAGAGATTAATGAATCAAAAAGAATGAAAAGATTCAATATTTTTCATCACAGGAGAGTATGTTTACTAATTATCAGATTGGAAAATTGAAATGATACACTTCAGTTCATCCCAAAAATGTAATATTACTCAAGTGGTAAAAGCTTAATAAATATATTTTTGAGTGCACTACTTGAAAATTTGAAAAAAAAATGCTCTCCTCCCCACAATGAAGGGGTTGTGATTTAGCTAGTTCTTATTAGTGGTTTTTCTAATGTTAGTAACTTTGTCATGTAGAGTAATTACAGGGTATAACCAAGTGGGTGACTATTGTATTAACTATGATTCCTCAATTGAATCTGTTAATTTAACAAGGAGTAAATGTCTAGTTCTTAACAATAACAATGGAATTCTTTGTGGTACTTCACAAATACCCAGTGAACCCTTGTCAATTAATTTAATTTGCTTAGTGGAATTTAGATGACCTTCATAAAATATTCTCTTGATTTATCTAGTCATGTTGTAAATAAAAAGATTAATCAAGATGTAATACAAAGGAAAATGAGTTTCCTTTTATAGAATTTCACTTGATTAGAAAAAGAAATAAAGTCTATAAAATGTGGTAGAGAAGTATTAAAGCTCCTTATTCCTATAGGGCATATATTCTGCTGCTTTAATTCATTTTTCAGATGAAGTCTATAAATAAATGTATACGTAAGAAAACCACAGTATTTTCTCTTTAGATGATTCTAAAGTTTTCTAGTTACCTAGCAAAATTGGCATGCATGTATATGTATATATGCATATATGTGTATATACATAATGTATATGTCATGTTTCTGTATACATATATGCATACAGTACATAAATATGTCTTAAAAATTTAAATAAATTTACCAGTTGTTGATATACAACTTTTCATGAAGGAATTTTGTAAGACAGATTAAAGACAGGAAGAATAGAAACTGCAAAACAGTGCCTCTCTAACATCTTTCATCTCTAAAACATAAACTACATTCAGTCATCAAGGATAGAGACCTTCATTAAGGATAGAGAAGTGTAGTGAAATTGAATTTTTAGGTATTTTAGAATTAACAATATGATGAGAGTGACTTAGTGTGATACGCACACATGACAGATGAAAAATATCTGGTTGAGTTATTACAGCAATGATTTTGTCATTTTATCACAAAAAATAACCCAACATGTTCCACCTGAATAAGATTACTTAAGAATGTGTGCATAGAACATAAAATTGGCTAAGGGTCTGCCTTAGCTCATGGAGTATTAGATGGCTCAATTCAACCTTTTCATGAGAATAACTAAAAGGTTTGACAAAATAATCAAGGCATCTTATTGATGGTGTGAGATATAGCACAAATACTGGGAAAAATTCAAGTACTGAAAGCTGATTCTGCTAAGAGGGCAGGCGTATTCTGATAAAAAGGAAAAAAAAGAAAGAAGAAAGAAAGGAAGGAAGGAAGGAAGAAAGAAAGAAAGAAAGAAAGAAAGAAAGAAGGAGAGGGAGAGAGAGAGCGAGAGAGAGAGAGCAAGAGAGAGAGCGAGAGTGAGAGAGAGAGGGAAAGAAATAAAGAAAGAAAGAAAGAAAGGAAGGAAGGAAGGAAGAAAGAAAAAATAAGCCTCAAAAATTGGCTGTCTTTTTGATGTCCTCCTTAGTCTATGGAGACTCAAGTTCAAGATGAGGGCATAACAAAGGAAGAAATTATGACAAACCTTCACTAACTTAAGCATTTTTTTTTTTCCTTTTTAGGTTTAAATAAGGAACCAGCTAAAGGATCCATTCACTATTTTTCTCTAATTCTCCCTCTATCCATCTCCCTCTCTTCCTGGGCAACCACAAACTAAAGCTTGTATCTGCCAAAACTATGTACTAAGATAAAGATGAACCATAAGTTAAATGGCTCTAAAATGCACACTTATGGCCCTGTGTTGGATCACCCAAGTGATTTGGAAATATTCAAATATTAAAATTGGGATAATGTAGCTCTAGACTAATAGAAACCCCAGAAGACCTCAGGAGAAAGAAACTCTTTCCTCCTCTAGAGGGGAACAATATTCTAACATCAGGTAAAGAAAGGTTGATTGGAAATTCCAATAAATTGTTTCTCTAACATTATTTCCAATGTCTGGATGCTTGAAGGGAATAAGCTTATGAAATCGTGTAGAGACATGTGACCTTGATTTATATTTTGGGTATCTATGAGTCAAGATATTCCTTAGACAAGGAATGTTGTTACTGTCATTGGCTGTATCAGGCAGACAGACAATTGTTAATGGCTCAAGATTCTATAAAAATATTGATGAACTAGTTGTTGGCCAGGGCATCCAGTGCTAAGATGACTACCAGAAGTATCTCCAACTATGTTGACCCTTGGGTCCTAACTTTTATCATGGGTGTCTTGGTTAAGGGATGTAAAACAGCAACTCTGCAATGGGTTTATCATGCATGATGGTAGTTGATACCATATGTACAGTGTATGAGTATAAATATTTTAGCTCCTTATTTACATTTACTCCTAGGTATTTTATCTTTTTGATGCAATTGTAAATGGGGTTGTCTTTTTATTTCTTTTTCTGATATTCTTTCCTTTTGATCATGATGTATAATCCTTTTAATGTATTGTTGAATTCAGTTTCTTAACATTTTGTTGAGTTTTTTTTTTTTTTTTTTTTTGTGGTACGCGGGCCTCTCACTGTTGGGGCCTCTCCCGTTGTGGAGCACAGGCTCCAGACGCGCAGGCTCAGCAGCCATGGCTCACGGGCCCAGCTGCTCCGCTGCATGTGGGATCTTCCCGGACAGGGGCACGAACCCACGTCCCCTGCATCAGCAGGTGGACTCTCAACCACTGCGCCATCAGGGAAGCCCTTGTTGAGGTTTTTCCATGTTCACCATTGATATTTGTCCATAATTTTATTTTTTGTGTGTGATCTTTGTCTGATTTTGGTATCAGGATGATTCTGGTCTTGTAGAATGACTTCAAAAGCATTACTTTCTTTGCAAATTTTTTGGAATAGTTTGGGAAATGTAGGTGTTAATACGTCCCTAAACGTTTGGTAGAATTTACCTGTAAAGCCATCTGATCTTGGACTTTTGTTTGCTGGGACTTTTTAAAATTATTGATTCAACTTCATTACTGGTAATTAGTCTGTTCATATTTTCTATTTCTCTTTTTCCTTCCTTCCTTCTTTCCTTCCTCCCTCTACCTTTCTCCCTTTCTTTCTCCTCCTCATTTAGTTGATATACTTTGGTGTATGGGGCTCTCTACCCCATTTATATTTCTAAGGTTCTTCCTCCAGAGAACATCAAATCAGTATGGTCACATTTAGGGGCCTCACTGTTTGCTTTATTGGGTGCAAAGATCCATCTGAGTTTTACTGGCTGTGCTACAGGGGTGCCATGGGTGTGTTTTTCTACAATCCTGAAGATCATGGTATTTGTTTTGACAGAGGCATAAGCAGCAAAATATTTTTGTAGGGTTCTAGTGAGTCATCTGTCTTTAGGAGTATGGATCTCAGTCATTCAAATTATTTTTAACGAAAATATAAATTATTTTATTATAAAAATTTATACAAAATAAAACATTAACACAACAGTTAAAAGTAAAATTTAAACAGAATTAAGCCAGTCCATAAAACATTTCAAATGAAAAAGTAATAACAGAAACCTTATCAGCTTATTTGAAATTATTCATCTTTAGATATATAATGCTTTATTTCCTAGACTTAAAATAGTGATCTCCATTACAATTAGTTAGACTGCGAAATATTGAATATTATTTTTAAAAGACAAACAGATTATTAAACTCAAGGATTAACAAATCATTGGAAAGTGATCACCAAAATCTTTGGGTATTTGTTAACAAAATCGTAAACCCAGAATACAAAATCTACCTGAAATAATCTAAACAAACACCAAATTACTTAAATGGAACTCAGTTTCTGAGATGATATCAAGAGAAAAATAAAATCTTATTTATATACAAGGTTGTATACACAAATAGATTTTTGTCAATATACTTTTAAAAAACAAATCAAACCAGCACCCATTCCTGAAAATCCTTTCTACACTATGCTGGAATTTAAAAGGACTTTTAATAACTTCAAGGTTACATAGAAAAATAAGTTTTTTTATTGTTGAAATTACAAATAATTTTTCTTTTGAACTTATTGAAGTTTACAGTATTAAGTCCAAAGCTTCTAGAGAGCAGTTCTTCAGTATTAATGCTTTTCCCCTCCTCATTAAAAAAGGGATGAATTCTATGAGGGGGCAACACTTAAATGTAAAGAAGCCATTCTCCCCAAGAAATTCCCCCTCAGAACCCAGACATTGGCTTTCACAAACAAGCTCTTCACACAACTGTTTTTAAAGAAAAAGTTGCTACCAGACTACTGCACTCACTCTCCTTATTCATTTAAAATCAGCTTTTAGAGATACTCAGTGCCAAACTATCATTTGGATGACTCTGTCTAAACATGTACTGATGTCAGACAAAAGAATAAATATCTGCTGATATCTGGAGCTAAATCTCAATCTAGAAAATAAGGATTTTATTTACTTGATTATTGTCAAAGTTGTGTTGATTCAAGTAAGATGTTCTATCTTGATTAATGCCATTACTCCATAAATAGTCACTTTTTCCAAAACTGCATTCAAATTTCATGTTGTACATTTCATAGTAGGAACCTAGATGGGTAGGTTCTGACACCAATAATCAGTCAGCACAGACTGTCTTTGACAAACGATCATCTAGTCACAATTTGTGCTTTCTTCCCCCATTTCTGGACAAAAAACATCAGAAAAGATTTTAGGGTATATTGCATAGAATGACTGCCTCCAATAAATCAGCTCCCCAGAAACACAGGATGAGGATGATGTTTTACAATATTTCCTGTAAGAAAGTTCATTAAAAATTATCTTACACATATCTTTTTTTCAGAGCCTTCCTAACATAGATTTTGCCATATAATTTATATTAATAGCTCTAAGTGATGGAGAAACAATTTTTACTACCATGCAGACATTTTTAGTTACTTTTTCTTGGCCTTCAGTACTGGAGGTAGAGAAATCTTAAAGGCTGTCTTGCATGTAGTGCAGCTAAGGCTGAAATTGCAGAATACTGACAAGCACACAGAACAGATGTAGCCTATTTCAATGAGATTTCGATGACAGAAACAAGCAGCCCGGTAGTCAACAAGAATTGGGGGTGGGAGGATTAACTGAGATCTCTGATCTTGATCAGGAAGAAAAACTCACAGTAAATACTGCAGAAGGGAAAGCCTCTGAGGCATCTTCAAGTACAGTCCCCCTGTGATGTCACAAGCTTTTTGGAGGAGTCCTGAATCAGAGTCTAACACGCAGGCACCAATCAAAATATTCTGCTTCTGTGCTGCAAAGTTGACATTCATGAAGTTCATATATTGCAACACACTGTCTTCTGCAGCCTTAATCACCCAATAGACGATTTAACTTCCTGATTATCTTTAACCTCCTTGTTCATTCCATGAATGTAGCAAACAACTTTGGCGAGGGATCCTGCCAGCAGAGTTTCTGTATGTTGACCCTCTATGTCACTCTTGGTCATTAGATCTTTTATCTCTTAAACAATAATTTCATTTGCTGAAGTTAACAACTCATGTTTTCATCTTCACTTCCTGAGGGATTAAATTCAGAAGAAGGGTTGCCAGAGTCTCCAAAGAAGTCTCCAACTCTGCCATTCTTTCCGGGATATAAGAATTGAGTTTCTTGAATGTGACTTGGAATCACAGCAAGTTTGTTGGAATGATTCATGAATAAATGAGAATTTCCTAACACCATCACTGCGTTTAAGCATTTTGATAAAGTAAACTGAGATTACTTTAATGCTTGCTTTCTCCACCAAATTAGGCTGGTATCAACTACGATAACTAGAAGATTCAATTCATCTTCGTCTGAGACCATGGCAGCCCGGGTCCCTCAGCACACAGCCACTTGCAGTCTCAAATTTTTAAATAATTATATCTCTTCAAATATTGACTGTTTTCCCTCCACATTTGTGACCATCCAATGAGCCCATATAACACATAGGGCATACTTTTTTTTTTTTTTTTTACACATCTTTATTGGAGTTGTCTCCCTCCCTCCCACCCTCCCTATCCCACCCCTCCAGGCAGTCACAAAGCACCGAGTTGATCTCCCTCAGCTATGCGGCTGCTTCCCACTAGCTATCTACCTTAACGTTTGGTAGTGTATAGATGTCCATGCCTCTCTCTCGCTTTGTCAGAGCTTACCATTCCCCCTCGCCATATCCTCAAGTCCATTCTCTAGTAGGTCTGTGTCTTTATTCCTGTCTTAAAGGAATAAAGGTTCTTACAGGTTCTTTATGACATTTTTTGTTCTTAAATTCCATATATATGTGTTAGTATAAGGTATTTGTCTTTCTCTTTCTGACTTATTTCACTCTGTATGACAGACTCTAGGTCTATCCACCTGATTACAAATAGCTCAATTTCGTTTATTTTTATGGCTGAGTAATATTCCATTGTATATATGTGCCACATCTTTATCCATTCTTCCAGTGATGGACACTTAGGTTGTTTCCATCTCCGGGCTATTGTAAATAGAGCTGCAATGAACATTTTGGTACATGACTCCAAGATTGCTTTGGATATTCGGGGGCTTTTGTATTTCCATACAAATTGTGAAATTTTTTGTTCTAGTTCTGTGAAAAATGCCAGTGGCAGTTTGATAAGGATTGCATTGAATTTGTAGATTTCTTTGGGTAGTAGAGTCATTTTCACAATGTTGACTCTTCCAATCAAAGAACATGGTATATCTCTCCATCTATTTGTATCATCTTTAATTTCTTTCAGCAGTGTCTTACAATTTTCTGCATACAAGTTTTTTGTCTCCTTAGGTAGGTTTATTCCTAGATATTTTATTCTTTTTGTTGCAATGGTAAATGGGAGTGTTTTCTTGATTTCACTTTCAGATTTTTCATCATTAGTGTATAGGAATGCCAGAGATTTCTGTGCATTAACTTTGTTTCCTGCTACTTTACCAAATTCATTGATTAGCTCTAGTAGTTTTCTGGTAGCATCATTAAGGTTCTCTATGTATAGTATCATGTCATCTGCAAACAGTGACAGCTTTACTTCTTCTTTTCCGATTTGGATTCCTCTAATTTCCTTTTCTTCTCTGATTGCCGTGGCTAAAACTTCCAAAACTATGTTGAATGAGAGTGGTGAGAGTGGGCAACCTTGTCTTTTTCCTATCTTAGTGGAAATGCTTTCAGTTTTTCACCATTGAGGACGATGTTGGCTGTGGGTTTGTCATATATGGCCTTTGTTATGTGGAGGACAGTTCCCTCTATGCCTACTTTCGTCAGGGTTTTTATCATAAATGGGTGTTGAATTTTGTCAAAAGCTTTCTCTGCATCTATTGAGATGATCATATGTTTTTTCTCCTTAAATTTGTTAATATAGTTTATCACATTGTTTGATTTGTGTAAAGGTTTTAATTTCTCCAACAAATCTGAATGAGATCCTTGCTGGGTAGAGTAATCTTGGTTGCAGGTTTTCCTCCTTCATCACTTTAAATATGTTTTTCCAGTCCTTTCTGGTTTGCAGGGTTTCTGCTGAGAGATCAGCTGTTAACCTTATGGGGATTCCCTTGTGTGTTGTTTTTCCCTTGTTATTTTAATATGTTTTCTTTGTATTTAATTTTTGATAGTTTGATTAATATGTATCTTGGCCTATTTCTCCTTGGATTTATCCTGTATGGGACTCTCTGTGCTTCCTGGACTTGATTA
>NW_020175684.1:6422234-6518883 GCF_003031525.2 Neophocaena asiaeorientalis asiaeorientalis | reverse complement strand
GTCATCTTTACTATCATTATTCTGAATTCTTTTTCAGGTAGACTGCCTATTCCCTCTTCATTTGTTAGGTCTGGTGGGTTTTTATCTTGGTCCTTCATCTGCTGTGTTTTTTTCTGTCTTCTCATTTTGCTTATCTTAGTGTGCTTGGGATCTCCTTTTTGCAGGCTGCCGGTTCATAGTTCCCGTTGTCTTTGGTGTCTGTCCTAGGGAGAAAAAGTAGAAAGAAAGAATTAGTAGAAGTAGAATGAAAGGAAGAAAGAAAGAAAGAGAGAAGGAAAGAAAGAAAGAAAAGATGGAGGGAGGGAAGAAGGAAAGAAGGAAGGAGGGAAAGAAGGAAAAAAGAAAGAAAGAAGATAAAGTAAAAAAGAAATAAAGTAAGATAAAATATAATAAAGTTATTAAAATAAAAAAAATTAAGAAAAAAAAAGAAAAATTTAAAACAAAACAAAACAAACCAAAAAATGGATGGATAGAACCCTAGGACAAATGGTGGAAGCAAAGCTATACAGACAAAATCTCACACAGAAGCATACACATACACACTCACAAAAAGAGGAAAAGGGGAAAAAAAATCATAAATGTTCTCAAAGTCCGCCTCCTCAATTTGAGATTATTTGTTATCTAAAGGCGGGAAGGATTTGTGCTCGCACACAGGCTTCTTGGTGGCGGCAGCAGCAGCCTTAGTGTCTCATGCCCGTCTCGGGTCCACGCTTTTAGCTGCGGCTCATGCCCGTTTCTGGAGCTCCTTTAAGCAGTGCTCTTAATCCCCTCTCCTCGCGCACCAGGAAACAAAGAGGGAAGAAAAAGTCTCTTGACTATTCAACAGGTGCAGACTTTTCCCCGGACTCCCTTCCAGCTAGCCGTGGTGCACTAACCCCCTGCAGGCTGTGTTCACGCCGCCAACCCCAGTCCTCTCCCTGCGCTCCTACCGGAGCCCAAGCCCCAGCTCCCAGCCCAGCCCATCCTAGCGGGTGAGCAGACAAGCCTCTCGGGCTGGTGAGTGCTGGTCGTCACCCGTCCTCTGTGAGGGAATCTTTCCGCTTTGGTCTCTGCACCCCTGTTGCTGTGGTTTCCTCCGCGGCTCTGAAGCTTCCCCCTCCGCCACCCACAGTCTCCACCCACGAAGGGGCTTCCTAGTGTGTGGAAACCTTTCCTCCTTCACAGCTCCCTCCCACTGTTGCAGGTCCCATCCCTATCCTTCTGTCTATGTTTATTCTTTTTTCTTTTGTCCTACCCAGGTACGTGGGGAGTTTCTTGCCTTTTGGGAGGTCTGAGGTCTTCTGCCAGTGTTCAGTAGGTGTTCTGTAGGAGTTGTTCCACGTGTAGATGTATTTCTGGTGTATCTGTGGGGAGGAAGGTAATCTCCGTGTCTTACTCTTCCGCCATCTTCCCCTCGTCCTCAGGCATACTTATTTTCCTTCCGTTAACATCCTTCATGGATTATGTTGGAATTGAGACATGTTTCATTCTAAGATATACAGATAAGTCTGGGCTGAGACAGAAGAGCCAGGGCCACTTTGAGGAGCCTCTAGTCCTATACTCCTCTCCCTAAATGTCATTTATCAAAACTTCTGACTTAGGTCACTTAAATCTATAACAGAGGCCTGGTAAAACTCAGCAAATATGCACAAAGTATCACAGCTTAAAGTGCTAGCTACCCAGTAAGAAGCAGCTCTAAGTTCGTGCTCATCAGCAGACAGTAGAGACAGCAAACCAAAGCAAGAGAAGAAAGACCTTGGTCATGGTCTTCAATTGGACATCCTGCTCAGGGCACTAATTGTTTAGTCCCTCCTGCAGTGGTAGTATGGACTCCCTTACCCAAAATTTGTTTCAGATCTCAAGACTGATGATGCCACAAACACACTCCAAGGGGATATGAAAGGTTTATTATTTTTATATAATGAGGCTTTATGAGGACAACAGGACTGTCCTCTTAAGTTGGTCCAAAATGGCTTGATTAAAAAATAATAGTAGACAGTTTTGGGGGGTTTGCTGTTGTAATGGGACGGGTGCTTACATGTGGACAGGGCTTTGCATGGTTTAAAATCTCACCAGCACCAAAGGAGGGAGCTCTTTGGCTCTCTTATCAGCTTTCACACTTGTGGGCCAGAGGGAAATAGGTAGAGGTCAGCTGTAAAAGCTGTCAGTGGTCAAGCATAAAAATGAAGTCAGACTTTGTATTACATGAGCTCTGTGCCAGGGAAAAAGAAAACAAAACAAAAATAAAAACAAGTGCTGGTCTCTGGAGAGCTGCCAAACAGGACAAATCGTGGCAGAATTCCAGGCTTTTTGGCGAGTTCCAAACTTGCTCTTCAAGTTGCTTCTGGGATGCTGCTTTTTATAGCTACTGTGTTTGAGAATCTATTGGAGAGAGGAAATTTTGGAGCATGGATGAGAATAAGGGAAACTTAAAATACAACAAACCTCACTGTTCTTACTGATATTCAACCATTTTTTCCTTAAATAAATAGTCCTTGGAAGGTTGCAAGCTTTGGTTAATTTCTAGAGTTCTGAGAATATTGATTTTGAAGTTTTTGTCAATGTTTACATTGCTTTTCTGGAGGAGTGGATTTCTGGAGTTTTTTATTCTACCATTCCATATATGTTAGTCTCCTAATCCTTTCTTAGTGTAGACATATAGAAACATGAATCTTGAGTCAGTCCTCTGAACTCTGAAACATCTACATTTTGAAGTAAACTGATGAAACCAAGCATGTTTAGAAATCTTAGAAGACAAAAATATATGCTACAGCATCCCTCATGAGATATTACCTTTATTTTTTAAGGTTGAGGTGTTATAATAAATTTAAGCAGTTTAGATTATTGATGACAATCCAGAAATAATTGTTACTCTTTATTTCCCATTGGATAGACAATATTTACCAAGAATAAAATCCCCTCACTCTTCAAAATTATTTGTGCCAGAGAAGGTACTGGAAAAAAAATAATATTTGAAAATATATACAATGTTTTTGTGTACACACATCAGAAGTTCTATAGGATAGTAAGTTTCCAGTAGAAACTCAGACATCAGTTTTATTCAAAGAACCTCTATGTGCAACAAATTGATTTCATTTGGAATTGTTTAATTTGTTAATAGTCATTTTTTTTTACAGCTGAAATAAAATAATGCTAATACATAGAAATACAGTCTGGTATGCTAGTTGACATTTCTGAAATGTTAAATATTCCTGTTAAAACATAGAAAATGATCTAATTATTATTAGCATTTTTATTTCTTTTTTAAGCCTTAAGCTTTTATCCACAAGCAGAAAGGGCTACGGAGAATTTGTATGCTCTTCTACCTATGTTGATACCTTTTTATTTTTTCAGCTGGGCTTTTCTACCATCAATCCTTTAACTCTCTAAATCATAGTTTTGATGTACTCCAAGTCAGTGACTTTTTGACTCTTGATCCTGCACCATTGTGAGTGATTATAGTAGTATTAATCCTCCCATAAACCATGGTTCTTAATTTTTAGCTCAGAGTTATGACTGAACTGGAATTTGTCTAGAGTGCCTTACAGATTATTTCTAGAATAAGGTAAATAAAAGGATTAAGAATTCTACCAACATTCTCTAGAAGAGATCTAAGTTCTCTCCTCCTCTATAGTCATCACCATGTACATAAAATAGCAATTCATAACATGGATGTACGTGTTTATTAATACACTTTAATTTTCTCTAGGCTAGGGCAATAATGATCTCTTGAACAGTTTGTTTGGGCAATGTGATTTGGGAACATTATCCCTAAGTAATTTTTCTAATATACTGAAGGGACTGTTACAGGCATGACTGAACAAGTTAACTACTGTGGTCACCAGGGATCAGGGAATCACTGTATTTTATAATGTCAGAGAAAATTCATTGTCAATAGAACAATGTGAGTGATACCTTTAAGCATTGGGATCATATTGAGTTGGTGAAAATTGATGTTTACAGACAAAGCTACTGTTTTTGTCTCATTTGGCACATTTTTTTAAAGGGAATCAAAGAAGAGAGTGATCATTTATTTTCTCTGACACTTAATTAATTCTCAAAATTAATAAATTGTTTCATAATTATGCAATATTTTGATCCATATTTATAAAGCAAAACCCTCAGCTAAACATCTAGTTCATCCAAAAAAAATTTCTTTATGGAAATTTGTAGGCTAAATTTGTTTAAATTTATCTGACTGATCCCATAGGAGAGCTCAGTAAATAGTCCTAGTTGGATATCATTAGAATATTTGAGACGAGTTGAGCCTTCTTAGAAACATAGCAAATGTTTCAGGGCAGGAAAATAGAAATTCATTAACCAAACTTTCTATTTTTCATATAAAAACTTTTTATGAAATAGAGATTTTCAGAAACATTGTTAATGAGAGTGAGAACTGGAATTCAAATTTCTGCCTGTTAGTGTCAAGTTGATCCCCTGTCCTCAATCATCTCTGTATACAGGTTGGTGCTATGTTGATTCTATATTGGTAAATGAGTTTCTTTAACTTGTTTTGACAAGTGCACATACACTAGAATATATTTGCATAGGGAGTTCCTTGGTGGTCTAGTGGTTAGGGTTCAGCCTTCTGTGACCACAGTTCAATCCCTGGTCAGGGAACTGAGATCCTGTGAGCCATGCGATGTGACCAAAATTAAAATAATAATAATAAAAAAAAATTGCATAGATGTGTTGATGATTTTATTTACTATAAATTTTCAGTTTTTATTTTTGCTTCTATATATTTAAGTATTATTTCCTGTACTAGTCATTTTATAACAGAGTATGTGGTCCTAGAAAATAGTTTTGGCAACCAATGTTCATTAACTAAATTGTATTTCAAATAAAATTCACTTATGAGATTTTGATTTTGAGGTTTATAG
This sequence comes from Neophocaena asiaeorientalis asiaeorientalis, assembly GCF_003031525.2. Lineage (NCBI taxonomy): Eukaryota > Metazoa > Chordata > Mammalia > Artiodactyla > Phocoenidae > Neophocaena > Neophocaena asiaeorientalis. The sequence continues at coordinate 6,514,021 of NW_020175684.1, read as the reverse complement.
AAAATGAACTATCCACAAATAGAATTTTTCTTTTCTAAACCCCTAAATATTTAAACAACTTTAATGAAATCAAATAATATTTTCCCACTCTTTAATGAGATAGTCTCACTTGGAAACTTTTTTATGTGGGAAGAACTTTTGGGGAGAGGAGGGGAGGAAATCCTCCATAACAGATGTTGTTGTGACCTGCCTATGGCTTTTTGAGTTTCAATCTATGTATGTACACTAGTGGTTTGTTTCTGAGGGAGAAACCAGGCTTCTCTGTATGTAAAAGCAAGCTCCACATGGCAAAAGAACAAAGTTGAAGAGTTGAAGCACCTTGGAACAAGTTCTTAACAACAAGGAAAGGGAGTTGGTGAATAGATTACCATCTTCCCCTCCTCTCAGATGAGTAAATCACAAGCAGTCCCCACGCAGTGTTCCAGCTGTCCCAAGTCAGATAGAGTTCCAGTTGCCCACCCTGGGAACTTGCTTCTTAACATGCCCTGTATTGTCTTCCTTTCCTCTCTATCTCATTTTCCTACTCCCCAATTAACTTTCCCTAGGATTGTACCCAAAATGACGCAGTCTGGGGTAATCCTAGCAAACATTCTCAAAGTAGTCTGACTTAAAATCATAAAATGTGGAGCTGTTTACATAATGACTTTTGAGGTTTGAAGTAAAACCATTAATTGGGCTCTTTTTCCTTATTCACATCATAAGCCAAGGACGGTAGTAGACAAGGTGAAGGGCAAAATACATCATCATTATTGACGCAGATGATCTTGCAGAATATAGGTTATATCTGAGGGCTAGAAAAGCTTCCTAAGATCCAAACCCAGTATCATATAAATTATTATCAAATTTGTCTTTTTACTGCCCCACTCATTTATTGTTAAGTCTTCATAATGAATGTTTTTTATAAAATATTTTAATCTCTTTTCAAATAGTCATCACCTATTGAAAAATCATTTAATTCCTTTTATTAGAAAAAATCCTCATCTTTTTCTCCACTCTTCTCTTCTATTTTCCTGGTCAGTTTAATCACCTCTCATATCATTTCATATATACATACATATGCATACACAGTTTATTATTGATGTAATCGAAACAAAAATTTAACCTTTGAAAAACACATTTACACATTGGAGCACACATTTACAAGACTTCACTAGGAAAGTAGAAAACCAGAAATGCTTCATGTGGTGATTTGTCATTGTGTCTACCTTGTCTCACTTGGAACTAGGTTGCCCATTGTCCCCTCCTCTGTATGGTTTTGAGTTGGAGTTGATCTAAAAAACATTGTCATGAGGTTTGGAAGTTGGAGGTGAAGCAGGAGCCACTGTTTTATGAAGGTTTCACAACTACATGAATGAGAACCAGACGCAGAGATCTTAGTGGATTCCAGCTTGTCCTGGCTTCCTCCTATTAATAGTCCAACACTTTTTTCCTAATGCCCTGATGACCCACAATGGACCCAGGCCCACCAAAGGGGACAGAGGTAGCACCTCCTACTAGCTCTCCTTTGTAGTGCCTCTGGGGCATCTGGACAGACCAGAAAGCTCAAACTTTTCTCCAGATCCCAGTGCTTCAAGAGCACTAATGAGTAACTTTTCTCTGAACTTTTAGCTCCACCTTCCAGACATTATTGTCCCATCTCCTCCTCCAAGTGTGTGTGATCTACCTCTTGCAATCCCTTATTCAGAACATTCACAGTGGTTATGCTTCCCTGATACATAAAGGAAATAAAGCAAAGAACTGTCATACTTCTGTAATGAAATCTTTTCTTTTGCTAATTTTATAGATGACAAAGAGTCTGATCTTGTAACAAAATCTGAAGGAAGCTTTAGGGAATACACCAGTAGACTCATTCCTTTTATGTCAAGCAGTACAAGAATCCAAGTAAATTATCCTATGTTCTAGATTTTTAAAATCAATCAATCAGAATTCACAGCAAGAATTACCAAATAATGACCATAATAACGTGATAAAGGAAACCATGTTTTTTACATGAAGAGGCAATACAAAGTCTCATTGATTTTTGTTAGCAATTAGTATTCATTGAACAATCTCTCTGTAATTGCTATTATATTGGATGCCCACAGCAAAACTAATGGAGAAAATTGCTCAATTCAGGAAAAGAGTGTTTGTAAAAAGCTATAAGCAATTCGTTTCATAGGACAAAAAGCAATAACATTCATGCATGTGCTTGAATAAATTTCTGGAAAATCATGATAACATATTTTTAAAAATTAAGAACAGTTGAAATAGTGTATTTCTTTTTTTCCCCTCTCTTCTATGTAGTTTATTATTTCTTAAAGGGAATATCATCTTAATCTGTGTTAACACAATAATTCATTAGATGGTTCCTACCATGTCATCATAAGGATTTCAATTCATAGGATAATATTTTCCTGCCCACGTGAGTTGATAATAGATGAAATTCTCACTTTTATAAAAAAACTAGTTATCCAAAATTAAGTTTTAACCAGTATCATAAGGAATTACTTCTATCATAAGGAATTACTTCTATACATTTTGTAGGCTGGAGAAGATTTTAAGCTCAACCTCTATTGTGGCCATAATAACATTCAGATCAGTTCTATGTGTTTGTGTGTGTGACTTGGGTGTGTATGAGAGGGCTTCTCTGTTGGTCATTTTTCTGTGATGAATTTTGTTTTTATCCCCTTCATCCCTCAGAGAAATAATGGTATCCTTGCAGGTTGATCAAAGATTTTCACTATTGAAAGACTTTTGTGGGGAAAATGAAGCCAACAGAACTTTAGTCTCACTTGGAAGCTTGCTCTAAATCCAAGTGGGACTTTAAAATAAGGAGAAAATTAATGTGTAAAAGGAGACTGAGATTTTCCACAAACCTCAGGTTTATTCTGATATCATGAAAATCTCTTTTCTGTACAACAGTTTCTCCACACAAGGAGACTGAAACTACTAAAAGGCCAGTCAAAATAAAAACAGCAGTAAGTAGTGTGCTTGGACAAAAATCTGTGAGGTAGAGTCATTTCATTAGTCCTTATTTATAGCCTGAAGAAAACATTTCTATTTATACTTTTCTCTTTGATGGTCTCCACTAAGCAAGTCTGTGCATAATTAACTAGAATTCTAACATGCTCTGATATAAAGAAACAATTATTCTAATTACCTCAAAAGACTTACGCTAAAGTGTAAGATAATAAAATGGCATCTTGGTTAGTCAGATACATGCATATATAAAAGCATAGCTCCATACATGATGAGTTTTTTTGGGTTCTAATTCGTATTGAATGAAAAATGATATAGTTCAATCTGTACCTTCAGCAAACTGTCTATCAGGTGAGATGGTTAAGTTACTTAGTTATACCCAGACTTTAGCAAGGCGTATTAAAAGTGCAATCAAATCATCAGGATATTGTCAATGAGTAGCTGTCACCTGGACAAGGGTATCAGAAAGGGCTTCTAAAAGAAAATACATTTGAAAACTTGTAGGATATCTAGAATTTCAAAAGAGTTCAACGTTAAAAATTATTTTATGTAAAGAAAAGGTCAAGAACAAAAGTGCATATTTAGAGGAGATTCTGAGCCCTTTTCTCACGGTTCTAAATTTATTTCCTTTCTGTCTCACCTTTACTGATTTTTTTCCAGCTTTAGCTGGTCTCCATGTTTTTCTCCATTCCCAGACACACTACCAACTCAGAGAATTGGCACTTGTCATGATTTTCTCCTTCATATCCACATATTTTGGTTTCTTCTCTTCTCAAGTCATGGTACAATTAATATTTTCCTATTGAGCCCTTTCCTGACTTCCTTATTTCAAAGTACAACTCCATCTTCACAATCCTCCCACAACCTTGACCTTTACTCTTTCTCTTTTCTGTTTACTTTTTCTTCAATACACTATCACCAGATGACATAATATAAATTTCCTTAGTCATTTGTTTACCTTCTATTTTCTTCAACTTAAATATAAGATATCTGAGAGAGGGATTTTAGTCTGATGTGTTGGCCCTTGTGTCTACACAATTTAGATAGACTTATCACATAACAGGTCCTCATTAAACACTAACTAACCAAAAGATGAAATATAATCTGAAAGCAATGACTGGAATAGTTATATGATTAAGGGAATTACTTACAGAAGAAATATAATATTACATTAGATAAGGAAAGAGGGAGATTGAAAGTGGATTATGTTTAGCTAGGAGTCAGCAGAAGCCCATTATAATTGTGATTTAAGACATGGGAACTGGTCCTTTCATGTAAAAATCATGTTCCATGCCCTGTATCTTGACAATTTCACAAACCCAAATATGTTTTATTTTATTTTTCCCCTATAGTTCTCTATTCCTAAGGTCACTGAACATGGCTCTTTAAGTTTCAGTAATAACATAATCATACCAGCTAATAACAACAACAACAAAAGGAAAGATAAGAAATTCACATTCTTCTGACTTAGGCTTCCTAGAAGTTCCTACACCACTCTGTTAATATTCCCCTGGCCAGGATTTGTTCCCTTCCACGCACATGTAGTAAAGATTCTGGGAACTCTTTATTGCTGTTTAAAAAGTTTTTTACTTGCTGTGGAAGAGTGGAGAACGCATCCTGAGAAACAACCTCTGCCGTACAAAGGAAGAGGAAGAATTAACATTTATAGGGTATCCACCATGGTCTAGCCATTGTGGAAAGAACTTTGTAAGTATTGTATTATTTAATATCGCCAGGCTTTATAAAGCAGACATACATGTGTTAATACTTTCATAAGTATTTGTCAAATTCAGAGGAAGGAAGAGATTCCACATCTGTTTAATATTGAATATTATGCTTTTTCCATTATAGAAATGACTACAATCACAAAGTGAGACAAGGTCTCCCAAGGCCAACAGATGCCAATCCTTTCCACTTTCACTTAAAAAAACACTATTCCAGGGCTTCTCTGGTGGCGCAGTGGTTGAGAGTCCGCTTGCCGATGCAGGGGACACGGGTTCGTGTCCCAGTCCAGGAAGATCTCACATGTCGCAGAGCGGCTGGGCCCATGAGCCATGACTGCTGAGCCTGTGCGTCCAGAGCCTGTGCTCCACAATGGGAGAGGCCACAACAGTGAGAGGCTCACGTACCCAAAAAAAAAAAAAAAAAAAAAAGAAAAAAAATTATTTAGGATTTCCTGAGCAATAGAATAGTCTTGCCTGTGTCCAGCTTCATTTGTAACTACATGAGGAATTGTGCCTAATTCCGGGAATCAGTTAATTAATACATCTGGCCAAAGACCCAAAACCCGTCTTGCAAACAAGTCTTTACCAGTAATAAAAATGTTGGCCTCAAAAATTCTCATATTTGTATTATTTTTCAAAATTCAGAACCTGGTAGGAAGGGAAGATACTATTTATCACAGAATTCCAGCCCCCAGACCGTAACTAGGTTGACAAAAGAACCTCAGAGACCCATAATCTGCACTTGCTGCTTTCCTGATAAAAAACTTTCAGCACACTTTTTGAATTTTATTCCCTTCTGTTCCTTTCATTGTATATTCATGAAACTCCTACTCCTTGAAAGTTTGTACTTCTTAATATATCCACCTCAATATCTTTCTTGAATTTTTAAATGCTTTGTTTTTCTAAATTGTATTCTAAGTGGATTTAACAGTAGTTGATTATAATGCACTCATTCTCTCTGGGTCTCTACGCTAAGATTTACCCACGTAAAGAGTTATTTGTTTTTATGGCTGCAGATTTTATTTCTAGGATATATATTTGGTTTATATTTTCTATTCATTCTTATTAGTTCAATTTACCTGTTATAATGTTATCACTTTCAAAAATAGATCAAATATTTCATGTTTTCTAATGGTGTAATGTTATTGGAAGTAATTTTTGTCTATACTATTTTATATTGGTGGGTCTCTTTCTTAATACTTACTTTCTTTGTGGGTTTTAGAGTATTAATATAATTTTGAATAGACAGTGTTTTTCTCCCTGGTCCTGAAACCACTATTCCCTGATTGCCAATGTTATGGTCCCGCTAAAGAAATACAAGGTCAACCTTAATCTGGGGCAGGAAGAGAAGCACATCTTACACTGAGATGTGATATAAGAGAGGCAGGAAGGATATACATAAAGGGCCATTTGTAGGTGGTGGTGAAGTACTTGAAGGAATTGTCATCTGTTTTCCACGTATTATTATTGTTATGTTTTCTTCTCTCATTTTATACATTCTCCCTGGACAGCCCCATTGAAAATTGTAAATGCCATCATGAATATAAAATCATCAATCAAAATAAAATATGCCTGTTTAGTTTATATTTTGAAGCACCTAGTGGCTATATTCCCTTTGGTAATTCATAGTTACATAAAACACTTTTTATCTATCTATTTATCTATCTAGCTATCTATGCATCTATCTGTTACTTAGTTGTCAACACCATACACCTGAGAATTATTTTTAATTTTCCTCCTCATTTGCTCATATATTGAAAAAAAGTTGAAATTTTTTTGGTGAAAGAGGGGAAATTGCAAATTTAGCATTTCAATTTTATCTCCAATTCTCTTGCATCTCAATTTTTTCTCAAAATTCTCCTCTTTTCTGTGTGCATACTATTGCTGAGTATTTATCTCTGATTATTTCCCCTCTGGATCCCTGCTGCATCCTCCTCTGGGTTATCCTGACTGTGGAAAAACACCTTCCCCTTCCATCATCTTCTACAACATTGCTCAGTTGTTTCTTCTAAATGTCCTAATGTTACTGTTAAAATACTTTTAATATATTGCTCTACAGGTAGAGAATCTGAGGCAGGAATTATTCAAATGTATTTAATAATACAGCAGGAAGACAAATTTTCTCAAGATAAGAGATCTTCAATCATAAATTTTAAAGGCTGAGCAATACAAGACTGTGATGTAAGAGTCACACCTAATTGTACTAACTGTGGAGTCATGAGGGGAAAAAAGGAGAAATTTTTACCAAAAGTGGGATCCAGCTGCTTTCCCTTCTGAAGCCAAAAAAGAGATAAGCCTGATGGAAAGGAAAGTTTGCTTTATTTTGGATACCAGCAACCTGGCCAGGGGGAGCGGACTCCTGTCCAAAGGCCAACTCCCTCCTCCCCAGAATGACAATCAGTGGGCAAGAGCTTTTATATGTGAAGGGAGGGGGCTACATGCAGAAACGGCACAGTCAGCTTTGACAGTCATCTTGAAATTGGTCTTGTGATGGTCTGATCAGCGTCATCTTGATTGTTTTAAGTACAGTTAGTCTTCAGTTCCAGGGTCGGTTTGTTCCCATTTCTTTAAGGTCAACTCTCAGAATTGTGGCAGCTTATGTCATGGCTACAGTCTGGTCATAATGTAGTTAACTTCTTCCACCTGGTGGGGGATTTAGTATGTATAAGACAGCTCACAGGATACGGCTCAGAATATTATCTATACTCCTTGAAGAGGAATTAAAGGTCCTTGATTTTGCTTAAGGACTAAACTATTATTATTTGTTCTCCTTTGACTGTTTTCCTGTGCTTCGGCATTTTCTCATTTCTCTGATTAAACTTATTCTTTGGCTAAAGATTTTCCACAGAAAAAAAGGCAGGCTGAGGACATGAGGACAAGGACCATAGGGTCCTGCTTCGTTTCAAAATCAGTGCTCGTGTGCACTATAAGTAGACTATAAAAATTATTTTTATAATTATCCTCTGAGAGGAATGGAATGAAGGATACTACTTGTTTCTCAGTATTTTATTTTGTTCAAATTAATAATCATAATAATTTCTTGTATATTCACTGAAATTTTCCTCTGGGAAAGAATTTCAACTCTACTTAAGTCATGTTTGTATAAATGATACAAATGACTCTAATGTCGTAAAATGTCTGAAGATTATATTGTAATTGTATAAGATCTATACATTTCAGAAAATTTGAGCTATTTACATTTTAAAATTAATATTGATGTTACTATTATTATAGTTACCTAATCTTGTATATTTCTTGATCAATCCTTTCTCTTAGATTACATGTGTTAAATATTTTTCACAGCTTATTATTATTTTTTGCTTTAATACTATGAAGTTTCAGGATTGATATTACTAAAATGTAACTCAAATACAAACAGTGGTTCAGTTTTATCATATATTCTGATGTTTTTACCCACATTTAAAAATTTCTGTGAATAAAATGTGCTCTTTTGCTTGAGGTGAATTCTTTTTGTACTTTCTTCTTGCTTGCTGTTCCAAAACGACTTAATTGGTACACTCTTGCAAAGAAGCCCACTGGGACAAGTGTTCACATGTAAAGAAATTTCTTTAAAGGTATCCAAGGAGGGCTTCCCTGGTGGTGCAGTGGTTGAGAGTCCGCCTGCTGATGCAGGGGATACGGGTTCATGCCCCGGTCTGGGAAGATACCACATGCCGTGGAGCGGCTGGGACCATGAGCCATGGCCATTGAGCCTGCGTTTCCAGAGCCTGTGCTCTGCCATGGGAGAGACCACAAAAGTGAGAAAAGCCTACATACAGCAAAAAAAAAAAAAGCGTCCAAGGAGACCAGTTGTTGTACTAAATCTGGATTATTCAAAAGGAGTGGATAAAATGATATAAAATAGACAAATTTTAGCTTGCTTATAAAGAGTATGTTTATAGACAGAACTCCTTTATTCAACTTTTCTTTGAACTTCCTTTCTGCCTAATGATTATTTATTTCCTTTGTATTATTCATCTAGCACACACAAGACACTTGAACAATAATAAGAGAGACCCAGTGGCCAGAGCAGTGGCAAAATAAAGGAAATCATCCTTATTCTGTACTTCACTTGACTCTGTAGTTTTATTCAGACTTATTTCAAAGTGATTTATTACAGGAATTGATGGGATGCTCTTCAGTGCATCTTGTGATTGTGAATATAAACAGCAATCGAAGTAATATAACTATATTTCCTAATCACACTAGCAATGTCAGCTAACGCCTCATAATGGAAAAAAAAATTGATGCAACGAAAACTGGGCACAAATTAAAAATAGGGAGACATGAGTAAAAACATTAAAGAGCCAAGATAAATCAGACATAAGATTACAAAATTAATTCTGCTGTCTTACTATAGGGCATCTAGATGTCTTAGGAACAGAAGAAATTGGTTCTCTGGATCCTGACCCTGTGGCTTTCCTATGAAAATCAACTTTAGTAGAACCAAATTCAATGATTTTTATTAGCCTAGCTGTTCTTACTCATTGCTTAGAAAAAAATTGAAATCCAGCATAACTGATGATAAGCTTTCTATTCATGATAATATCTATTTCAAAAAATGCTTAAATTTCAAAATAAGAATCTATAATGTCCTGTTTTAGAATGTTACATGGTATACAACAATGTAAAAATAAAGTCATCAAAACTATATATAGTTCATCAATTGTTTACACTGCCTATGCTTTGGAAATTTTTAAATTATGTATAATGGTTTAATTTTCTTATTGTTATCGGAAAAACAGCATGGTACTTTTTATGTCATAGAAATTATACCTCTGAATAATGATGTAAGTTATACACCTTATGATACTGAGTATCATTTTTCTTTTTCTCTTTAGATAATTACCTCTACTAGCTTGAAACTGAAGAGATTTGATGTTCCTGTTATCATGCTACAGATTATACAAGCTAAGTGTGAAATATCATATGCAAATATGATTGTGGAGCATTCTTTAATAATGATGTATTCTTCATCTATATAGCTAACCCACATCTTTAAAAACTATATTTTAAGTACCATCTCATAATCTTGCCATGTTGATTTTATTTGCTTTGAGTCATTTAAAAACTTCTAACTCTATGTCTGAGCATCTGCAAGAGATGTAAAAAGATAAAATGAGTTTGAGAAATTGCTAAATTACTTAGGTTTGGCTAAGTTAACGGGAGAAGTTAAAGTTAGCTGAATGTTGATAATTGGCAGAAACTTTTATAAAAGGAAAAAAAAAACTTAACAGTTTACACTTGGATCAGAATATGTCTATGGTTTGTGGAATTGGGTCAGAATATTTCTATGATATGTTGGTTTAATCTTGAGAAATATGATCACTGAATGTAAAATAATTTCAAGTATATAGAATTTTCATCATTTGTACCCAAGTAGATAAATCATCTGTATGTTTGGAACAGAAAAAGAAGCTTTGTTGAATAATAAACTGCACACAACATCAGTGATAATGTCACATTTGAGCAATCCAATAAGCTTTTAATTATTGTTTGTTATACTAATTTATTTTTTCAACTCAAAAATACCTAAAAGACTGGATAATAAGTATGCATTTCAATTTAAGAAGGGATCACTGTCTCCAGATGATGCATTAGTTTTAATTAATTCTTTAATTTTGTGGCATGATTAATTAGGGTCATTTGGAGGATTCGGTATCATTATCTCAATTTGCATCTTTATCTGAACAGCAGATTAAGAGAAATGTAATTTTAGAACCCTAAGAATATTCTCTGTGGATTTATCCTCTTTGGAGAAGGGGAATAAGCGATGTTATTATAAAACTTTTCCTGATTCAATACCATATATATATAAGGATTGCTTGTCAGAGTTGTTTATATGTGCAGAGGTCAGCAATTCTTTTTGACTCCCTCCTACAAATAATAAGACTAATACAGAGGCCAAGAATACTTTGTGAACATTCATATGTCTCTATATACATAGAGATTAATATTCATTATGGTTATATGGATATTTTAGTAGCACATCTGATAACTTAAGGATAAAAATATGTTTAAAAACTACCTAGAAAAAGAGATATTTAAATACTTTAAAGTCAAACATGTAGTGACTTTAACTACAGTACTTCAAAATAGCATCCATTTCCTATACTATAAGAATAAGTAATTGTTGGAGTTTGAGTCATAGTGACTAAATCACTTCTCAGAGAGGTCAAAACTGAAAAAAGTAAAATGTGTAAAAAACATCTATTAATGTACATAGGAAAATAGATAACTCCTTAGCAAATATGACTTTGTTATCTGGAGTTAACACGTCTATATTTTGAAAGTTAGCATAAAAGATTAACATCTTTGTTACTCAGAGCTGTGAATTACTGGGATATAGTGGATTCCTTATTTTTTTTTTAAGTCAATTATTTTATTGGGGGAGATAAGTTTCTCAAATGTTGGCTGGTTGAAGGCAAATGAATCTCTTGATATTCTAAAATTTCATAAATTAAAAAACAGTTTAAAGCTGTTTGTATATTTTGGAGACTAATCCTTTGTGGTTGCTTCATTTGCAAATATTTTTCTCCCATTCTGAGGGTTGTCTTTTTGTTTTGTTTATGGTTTCTTTTGCTGTGCAAAACCTTTTAAGTTTAATTAGGTCCCATTTGTTTATTTTTGTTTTTAGTTTCATTACTCTAGAAAGTGGATCAAAAAAGACTTTGCTGTGATTTATGTCAAAGAGTGTTCTGCCTATGATTTCCTCTAAGAGTTTTATAATATCTGGCCTTACATTTATGTATTTAATCCATTTTGAGTTTATTTTTGTGTATGGTGAGTTAGGGAGTGTTCTAATTTCATTAGTGTACATGTAGCTGTCCAGTTTTCCCAGCACCACTTATTGAAGAGACTGTGTTTTCTCCATTGTATATTCTTGCCTCCTTTGCCATAGATTAGGTGACCATAGGTGTGTAAGTTTACCTCTGGACTTTCTATCCTGTTCCATTGATCTATATTTCTGTTTTTGTTCCAGTACCACACTGTTTTGATTACTGTAGCTCAATACCAAAAAAACAAACAACACAATCAAAAAATGGGCAGAAGATCTAAATAGACATTTCTCCAAAGACATACACATGGCTAAAAGCACATGAAAAGTTGCACAACATAGCTAATTATTAGAGAAATGCAAATCAAAACTATAATGAGGTGTCACTTCACACAGGCCAGAATGGCCATCATCAAAAAATCTACAAATAATAAGTGCTGGAGAGGGTACAGAGAAAAGGGAACCATCCTGCACTGTTGTTGGGAATGTAAACTGCTACAGTCACTATGAAGAACAGTATGGAGGTTCCTTAAAAAACTAAAAATAGATCTACCATATGATCCAGCAATCCCACTCCTGGGCTTATATCTGAAGCAAACCATAATTCACAAATATAAATGCACCCCAGTGTTCATTGCAGCATTATTTACAATAACCAGGAAATGGAAGCAACATAAATGTCCATCAACAGAGGAATGGATAAAAAAGATGAGGTACATCTTTCACTGTGGTACAGCAGAATATTACTCAGCCACAAAAAAAGAATGAAATAATGCCATTTGCAGGAACATGGGTGGACCTAGAGATTGTCATACTGAGTGAGGTAAGTCAGACAGAGAAAGACAAATATCATATGACATGGCTTATATGAAGAATCTAAAAAAAAAGTTACAAATGAACTTATCTACAAAACAAAAATAGAGTGACAGAGGTAGAAAACAAACGTACAGTTACCAGGGGGCAAGGGTGGGCAGGGAGGGATAAACTGTGTGAGTGGGATTGACATATACACACTACTTTATGTAAAATAGCTAATAAGGACCTACTGTTACTGTATAGCACAGGGAACTCTACTCAATACTCTGTAATGGCATATATGGGAAAATAATCTATAAGAGTTATATCTTATATTATATCTATATCTATCTATCTATATCTATATCTCTATCTATCTATCTATATCTCTCTATATATATGTAACTGATTCACTTTGCTGTACAACTGAAACTAACACAACATTGTAAATCAATTAAATATATCTTAAGCATCTACCCTTCCTATTCCTTTCCCTTTATAGGAAATAAGCTAATTGTCAAAGATAAAATAATAAGTGAAGTAGACACCCATGGGTGTGCTACTGTTGTTTCTTCCAATTCACTCTTTCTTGAAACATTAGAGTTTACTTTTGAGTGACAATCTAATTACTCTGAAAACCTGTTTGTTGAGACTATATATTAAAGACCAAGTTATAAGGTAAGTGTAAAGTTAAATCTCCATAGTCATTCTGGACATTTTCTTTAGATATATCAAAAAAAAAAAAAAAAAGGGAAAGGCTGCCATTTTATTATTAATTAAAAAAAAATCTATGTGACTAAAAGGTCAATGTCTTTTGCATTCAGAGGAATTTAAACTTCATGAAAACGTAGAGGACTATATCTATTACATTTACCATTTTATTGCCAACCGTTAACTCAGTTCCTGTTAAGGGGTTGACTTTCCAGGGTTCTTCATTGCCCTCAGGCTAAAGTCCCAACCCTTATGGATTCTGACAAGGCTATTTATGACACTATCCCTAATGTCTCTCCTGCCTGTCTACTTCTCCCTCCATCTCACTTTAGGCCCTGAATCATGCTGTTCACACACAATTGTCTTTTCCTAGACCACCTCACATCTACAACTCTTTCTGACCTACAGCTAAACTATTGCTAATGCTAATTTAGATATCAATTTCCCAAGATTATTCTGATATGTGATATCAGGGTAATTTTCCTTTCCATTCACTCTCAACCTGTCTCCTCCATCACAGCAAAGTTCCTATTTATATTATTATAATTATTAACCTCTTACTTATATTAATCATATATCACCAATATGCCAAGAACAGCCTCTATTTGTGCTGCATGTTATACTTGAAGCCACACTACCTGACAGGCTTTGCATCCCTGTCTCCCACACCTATATTGCACCCCCAATACTCACCAGAAGGGGGAGGAAAGCCACAAGCTATTAGGAAGAAATGTGGACTTTACTGAAGATTTTGGACAGAAGATTTAAGACGTAATCTCTATATCTGATCTTGGCCTGAAACATTTCATTCCAACATTTTCAAGTAGATCACTATCTCAAGCTTATCTTTTGGGCCATAGATCACAGCTCTTCTCTTTCTCTTTGGCACTTTCTCCATTAGTTAAGTATTAAATTTGTTCTGTGAATTACTGTAGCTATGGCAACAAAGGAAGCACATGAACTTCATTTTTCTCCTTACAAGACAATATAATATATTAAAACAAATAAAATGCAATAATTTGATGAAAAGTCCCCCACCTTTTTTTCGGTAGATCTAAAGAAAACGTTCAGAATGATTATGGGGGTATAATCTTCATTTACCTCACAATTCAGTCTTTCAGGCAGCATCTCAAGAATCAGGTTTTCAGAGTGCTTTTGAGTCTCAAATTATGTAAATAAATGAAGTATATTTTATATTTTAAGATTGAACTTGGAACTAAATAATGAGATATTTTATATTGCTTAATTATGAACATATACATAATCAGCATCCTGATTTAACTGAATAATTTATATATTGAGTGTACTTTACCTTCTGTTTCACTTTGCCTGAATGCTGAAATCAATGTTTTCCAAATGCCTAAGATGAATGATTTGCATGAATAATTATAGGAATAAAGCTTAATACAATTTTTTTTTTTTGTATAGAGTTCATTTACTTTAGCATTGTCACATAATATTTGTAAGAACAGGAATAATGGCTCCATTTAGTCCTTTTAAATAGCAAGACCTTGAATTGGTGTACAAATTAAAGATACTGATGCATTAAACATTTTCTTAAAAAACCTGACAAAGTTGTAACAAATAAATGAAATGATTTACATATGAAGATTTCTGTTTCCAATCTGGACCATATCATTGAATCCAAGATTAGCATATGCAAAAGTCATCGAAACATTTATATTTAAATAATTACCAGGCATCTCAAACTTATCTAAACAAAACACTTGCTCTTCTCCAACTACTCTTCTTCAGTCTTGCCCATCTAAGTTGAGGGCAACACCATCATTTCATCTGTTCAGTCTAGAAATTTTGAAATCATCCTTAGCTCCTTTCTTCCTTGCTATTATCATGTCCAAATGCATCAGTAAATTGCACTAGCTCTACCTTTGAAATGTGTTTAAACATGAACTAATTTGCACTGCCTCTGGTAGTAATATTTTGGTTCAAACCACCCATACAGATGGCCTGAATTTTTGCAATATTCTTTTGCTTTCTCCATCCAACTCCAGATCTTCTCTTACCACAACAGCTAGAGACAACATGTACAAATTTAATTCCAATCATATTACTTTTCTGCTCAAAACCCCAAGGGCATATCTTCTTTCTCAGCATAAAACCATAGTCCTAAATAAATCAAAGAAGGCCTACAATAATCCACCTCAACCCCACTCCCTTCTTATTTATCATTTTGCACTCATCTGCTACTCAGTGTTTGCCTTTCTGTGTCCCAGTCACATATACTAGCCTCCGAATACCCAGGCATATGTCAATCTCAGGGCCTTTGAGTAGCCTGGAGCACTTCCTGTCAGATTCACACAAGATTCACTCTCTCTCACCTCATTAGGTCTTGACCCAAGTATCTTATCACTGAGATTTTCCAGA
The DNA here is from genome assembly GCF_003031525.2 of Neophocaena asiaeorientalis asiaeorientalis. NCBI lineage: Eukaryota > Metazoa > Chordata > Mammalia > Artiodactyla > Phocoenidae > Neophocaena > Neophocaena asiaeorientalis. The sequence continues at coordinate 6,498,670 of NW_020175684.1, read as the reverse complement.
ACCACTCTAAACTCCAACTTCCCCTTTGCTATATCCCTTCCATGCTCATTTTCTTTTCCCTTCCGAGTACTGGTCCTCATCTGACATATTAGATATTCTACTTATTTGTGTTTTAGAATCTACCTTACCATTACTTGAATGTGTATTTCATCAGCGTAGGGATTTTTGAATGTTTGTTAAATACTTTATCCCCAGTGTCAAGGACACATAAATACTTGTTGAGTGAATGCATTATGGAAACAGGCTATTTAAACGAGAGAATAAATAATACATTATTTAAAATATTAATGTTATTTCTATATAATATTGTGCAGTAGGTAAAATTGGCACTACATTACCCATTTTGCAGTTGAGGAAAAGGATATAAAAAGATTCACAGAATTTCTTACATTAGAATCTATGTTTCTCAAATCATTCAAACTTGTCATATATATTAGATTCCTACTGCCATTATACAAGTTACCACAAACTTAGAGGCTTAAAACAACACAGACTTATACTTCTGGATGTTAGAAGTCCAAAATAGATCCCACTAAGCTAAAATCAGGTGTCGGCAGGACCACATTTTTTCTTGAGGCTCTAGAGGAGAATCTATGTCTTTGACTTTTCCCGCCTCTAGAGGCTGCCCGCATTCCTTAATTTATGTTCTCTGTGTCTGTATCACCCCAGCCTCTGCTTTTATGATCACGTCTCCTCTGACACTCCTATCTTTCTTTTGACACTTGTGATTATATTGGGCCCACATAGATAATTCAGTATAATCTTCCCAGTTTGAGGTCCTTAACTTAATCAATTCTATGAAGGCCTCTTGCCAGGTGAGGTAGCATAAGTCTAGTTTTGGGGATTAGGAAGCGACCTTCTCTAAAGGGCTATTATTCTGCCTACCATAACAGAATACTATCAAATACTCTATATCATATCATAACTGTAATCTTTTAAATTACATGTTTATTTTTCCTAGAAGTTTAAATTCTGTAACTTTGATTTGTAAATTCATTTCAAAAGTTGTTAATCTGCATCTTGTACTGCAAGATTATTTTCTTTTACTAAGCATCTTCCTTTGAGATGTATAATATACTAGATTTCTTGTGTCTTTTCTTTGGGTTCTAATTATTTAAATTGATTATACAAATTAATCATTAACTGAAGTAACAGTTTTAGTCAAATGCTGTCTTTCACAACATTTCCCCTCATACTGATTTAAATAGGCTTTTTATGTAAGTGTTCGAACTTGTCAATATATTTGATTTTCTTCAAACCCTATTATAAACAGTATTTAAGTTTAAAAATAGGAAAGAAGAAATACTATATTCAAGATAGTTATGGTAACTGGATTGTCCTCATCAGGATCTGGTCAGTAATAGATGATTGTTTACTATACGTCAAAAATCAATCACTTCTCTATGTCATGATCAGGAGCTTTGGAAAGTCAAAAATTTTATATTCCACCTTTAACATTCATTTTTCCCAAAATAGCCATTGATAAATATGATCATAGATATATTAACATATGTTTGATATATATGAGATATAAATAGCAAAGTAAGTTAACTCTTCCTTTGACACTTGTAAACAGAAATACTGTCACCACAGTGAGTAAGCTAGGCTTCAGAGTTTGTGCTCTTAGTGATTCTGTGCAACACTGGTCCTCACAAATAAAGATGACCTTTAAAAATTTGAATTATCAACTTTGAACAGGTACATATCCAAATCAAAAATTTCTCCTGTGGTTCAATAAGTATGTAAGGCAAAGTAGAAGACACCCGTACTGAAACTGAAGTAGAGTAGAAGTAGAGGATTTACTCCTAACAATGACTAAACAAGAAATATTTTTGTAAGGCAAATTACAAGCTATTAATTGAAATTGATTTTGGAAGTAATTCAAGATAAAAAAGAAAAAATACAGACTGATACTATATTTATATGAAGTATAAAGTATATAAAATATTCTAATTATATTCCATATTCATAGAACAACTTTTATGAGTAAAATACACAGAAAGGCTGACTTTTATTGAATGTTTTCTGAGTTCTAGACACTGATCTAAATCTTCTATATTAATTAATTAATTCACTTATATTGCACTGAACCCTGAAAGCTGCGTGTTTCAACCCAAACTTGTGATTATCTATCGATTATAAAAAAAAAGGATTGTTAAATATTCACAATACAAATCAGTGATATAGTCCACTCCATTTCACTCCCAATGCACACCTCTTTCATGATATTGCCAACTTCCAAATATTTAAAAGTTGCCCTTGACTTCCAGGTATTTCTTATGAGATGGGAATAAACTAATCTGCAGACCACTGTGAAATATTTCGAGTTGGATTTGCTGATTGTAACAAATAAAAATCATCAGTTTCAAGATTTTATAAGTGTAGACATAGGCAATTTGTTTTGGTTTAAACAAGCAGCAGCAATATTTCTTTGGAGATAAAGTACATGATCTAAGTTTAAGCACTTAGAAATTTGTTTTTGTGAAAACAATGAAAATAGAAGATTTATTTTTTATTATGACTGTTTTAATATTTTCCTAAACTTACATTCAACTATAGCAGAAGGTGATTTATTGCTAGTACATTGAATATAATTGTGCTTATATAATTTCTTGCCAGAATCTAAATCATTCATAATAACAACTTTGAATTTATGGGACATTAATCAGGATATCAGTTGCTGAGGAAGTGCTAAAAACAAGGGCCATGGTGAAAGAGAGGTGTAAAAAGAAGTTTGGAGACACTCAGTTACAGGCATACCATCTCATTTATTTCCATTCAAATATTAGCATAATATTTTGTTGAACTCATGCATTTTTTTCACACACCTGTCTCCTCACGAACCCCAGGTGGCCTTTGGACTTTATTCTCTGAATTTGATTTGAAAATATTTAAAGAAAATGTTTCTAATAGTGTCATTAGCACTTTGTTATATAATTTATTATCATACTGGAACCTGGTAATATAACTTATTTAGCTTAGAAAATGAGATACTATTTAGCTTCCTCCATTGTGCTCTTATAAATATTCAAAATAACATTAAAAACTGTATCTATATGTTGAAAGAGGCTGCCGTTGGTAGCACCAACATCTATCTTTTTACTTTTAGTAAGGGTATTTTTAACAGGATACACAAATTCCCACTGCTGACTAAAATTTCTAGACTTTAGCACGAAAGGGTGTACTTTCCTTTCTCTTTCCTATCTACAGACTGCAACACAATTATTGTGTTGTGTTCACCTCTACCAAGTAAACCCATAACACATTCAACAGATGAACTGTCTCCCAACATCATCAAACTTCCATACCTGCCTTTGCCCACCAACACAACTGTGCTGTAAGAATGAAATGAATTCTAAATACTGTTCAAGTTCCTGTATTTTGTTGTCCCTTATGCAAATAACCTAGCTCATATCCCAACCAATCAATTTAGTAGAAAGATGCAGAAAAATTCTGGACAAAATAATAAGAACAATGCAGCCAATTCTAATAGAACAGGGAGAAAGCCGAGCAAGGACACAGCTATTGCTGCTGGAGTTGGTGACCTCCAATAAGTCCTGGTAAAAACATCACCAGGGATCCTTTAGAAGATAGATCATATACCAACAGAGTTTTATTTTTCAGCAAAAATTGCTGGATATATGCAAAGTCTTTTTTTTTCCTGTTTCTTGTTACCAGTAGTAAAGTACAGATTGTTTATTAAAAGATTGCTCTACTCTAACGAGGCAGCCTCAGGGAGAGGGATAAATTGGGAAATTGGGATTGACATATACACACTACTGTATATAAAATAGATAACTAGTGAGAACCTACTGTTTGGCACAGGGAACTGTACTCAATACTCTCTAATGACCTATAAGGAATCTTTAGAATTTAATTCCTTTAGAAAAGGAATCTAAAAAACAGTGGATATATGTATATTTATAACTAATTCACTTTGCTGTACAGCAGAAACTAACACAACATTGTAAATCAACTATACTCCAGTAAAAAATAATTTGAAAAATAAAGAGGCAGACTGAGCAGGAAACAACACTGTATCCCTAATCTTTTCTCCATCTCTTCAGCTAGACTTTGGAAGCCAGTCCAGCTGAAAGTACCAAATTGAAGACCTGTTTTTCTTTACCACTCCAGCCTATTGCTCCAGATGACCATAATGCAAGGTCAGTGTGTACAGCTGAGTGATGCACAGCAGTGAAGAAGGCAAGTTAGGGCTGAAATCTAGCTTCAGCTCCATTCAACATGCAATGAGGTTGGCTGCTCCGAGAGGCTGGATCCCCTTTTACTTCTTACAAAGGTCCTGTCCACTTACTGAGTCGATGCCTGTGGGAGTGCCACAGCACAGAGGGGGACCCTCTTTCTCTACTATCCATCCAGAGCAGTATGGTATCTCATATGTAACTCTCACTTTGAAGCCTGCTTTAGAGTAGTTGTCACTATCAACAGAAAGGGATGGTAGAATTCTGAGGCTAATAAAATTTTTTAATAAAAAAACTAGAATATTAGAGATATTCTAATAAAAATATCAGACATGAAACAAGATAAACCAACTATTTAAAAATATGATCTTTGTTGTAGTTACTCGCACGTGGAACTTATTAGAATAAGTTAGCTGGGATTTTACTGTGCATTTTGTGGGAGTCAACAAACCATAACTACTGGATTGAAAAAACCTGGGAATGTGCAACTATTAGCAACTCTAGGTTCCAAGCATACCCTGCAAAAATCAGAAGAAAATTTTGGGCAGATTTCAATGATGTAATTTACCTTTTCCATCACTATCATCAACGTGGCCACAGAGTAAAATGAACAAAGAATCTCCAAAGAGAACAGAACCCAGAACTGCCATGTAAACTCATCAATAGGACTTCCTTGAATACCAGGGCAAAGACTTATCATATTCATGCCTCATATGTATTGGTAATTGCTGTGGCAGAGAGGCTGTTTGTTTAATATGCTTCCATTTTCTAAATGGGAGCATTATGGTAGCTATCATGTCCCTATTCTATTTTATACTTTGTATGGGAGAGGATTTGGTTTATTATTTGATATAAAAACCTGCTAGAAATGATTATTTGACATAAAAACATTATGGAATTTTACCTTGGTATAGTAAGCAAAGGGGTCCTTGCTTTGTCATTATTGGGTTAAAGATGAGTGTATTTTATTTGCGGGAAGAAGCATCTACATGATCACCCAGCTAAACACTATGTCCTCTGCCTTCATTAGGTGTGTGACTTAACTTTCTGTTTTGGGTAAGGAGATATGAACAGAAACGATGTGGTCAAATTCTAGATCATTTCCTTTAAATGATATGAATTGCCCTAGCTTTTCTCTATTCTTTTATCTCACTGGCTGGAACTCTTTTTCATACTGTGGGCAAAGGCCGATGGTGATGGAAAAGTAGAAGATGAAAGAAGTCTGGTTCCCTAATATGATCAATATACCATAAAAACCCTGGAATATCTGTCTGATGTGTTAGATGAGAGATACATATTTTCCAGCACTGTATCTTGAGGTCTTATAATTCATAAGATTAGATAAGTCAGTAATAAACTATTTTGAAATTTCACTAAATTTGAATACTTGCATGGAGATAGAATGGGTATTTTGAACAGCAATTGTGGTTTTCTGTTAATCATTTTTGCACTCTGGATCACTTACTGTTGCATAAGATGATTTATGCTTAGCACGTGTCTGGCACACAGCGTTCACTCAATAAATGTTTGTTGAGTGAATTCATTAAAAAAAGTCCATCACTATTTATTCATCTTTCATTCTTTCCAAAGACAAGAACTGTGCCTGGAGAAAGTTTTGTAATCTCCATAGGATTACTAGAATTTTAACACTATTCTAATGCCTTTATCAAAACACAAACATATGAGCCAAATTGCCCTCACAAAGCCAAAATGAAAGTAGCATTTGACAGAGCAATTCCAAAATAAATTACCCTAAACAGGCTCTTTTCTCCCTTGTAAGTGCAAAACTCTGCTGTTGAGCAAACAGGCTTTGGGGCTAGATAATAAAATTTACGTGATCTGCTCCTCCTTTAACTTTAAGCATCATTTTGCTCAGAGATAGGTTTTGGGACTCAGTTTTAGTAGCTTCTCATTAACTACATTCACTTTGTAGGTTTTTACATTCAGTGCCTCTCCAAAGTAGAAGTGAAGGTGTGCAAGAGCAAAGGGATGTTGTCCTCTCACAGAGATGAACTATGTAATATCTAGTCATCAAGGTAGGAACGGATTTCACACACCAAGCATCCATTGACTCTTGTCATCTTACCCTATTTTTACCCTATTTTGTTGTATATTATGTGATCTTATAGCACCTCTGGATTATATTTTAAACCACTCCAAAAATACTATAGAGTAGGTAGAAATGAAATAGTTAATAAACATATTGTTTTCATTTTCCTTTTATATTTATATTTCAATTTGATTAGTTTAAAAAACAACTGATTGAAATATATTGTTAGTCCTACTTCAATGTGAACTATATAATATACTGGCAAGAAAAAAAGATGATAGGATAAAAAATGAAATCAAAACTAAAGGATAAAGCATATTAAAGGTGATAAGTGCATAAATACAGAAGTTCCTCGATGTAGGCTATCATTGTGTTTTGGTTAGTATTTATTTAACTGTATTCTATATATATCATATTTATATATCTCTCTTTTTTTATTCATTTTCCTCTCAGTGCTTCACTGAAGATAATTTCCATTGGACTCTTTCAATTCACTCATCCTTTTCTCTGCTGAGTACACTGTTTACTCCCTATGAGTGTCCATTCCTTTATTAACATATAGAAGTTGTGGGAAGTCACCTCAATGTGATTAAAAAAATGGCTGTTTGAGGGATAAGTGGCAGCTACACTTAGTTCACTTTTGCAAATGTCCTGGAAGCGTGACTTGATGTGTCAGTGTTGCAGGCCCCTCCTTACAGTGGGATGTTTCCTCCTAAGTACATAAGACTGATAGATTTCACATTGCCTTTCAAATCCAGTGCCTCCCTGTCACCCTCCCCATGCCCTCCTCACTATCCCATAGATATAGACTTCACAGGGCCTCACAGATCTTTATCACTTCTTCCAGAAACTTCTGTCTTTTGGAGGTTTAGAGCTCAGCTCGTTAGATTTTCACCACATGCTGTTTCGTAACCTGGCAAATGTCTAGAGCGGAAGACCTGTCTTAAATATGTTGAAGGCTTCCCTCGCTAGGTTTTGTCTCCTATGTATTGCCTAAGAGTAGGGGCCAGCACTGGGGCCATTCCTCAACTGTGCTCCCAGAAATAGTAAATCTGAGTTCACATTTTCATATTGAATACAGTGCACCACACAGACCTACTTCCTAGACAGAGTTATAGAATAACTCCCCCATAGTCGCTGGGGGCTTCTCTTTCTGATGTGAAATTTAAAAGAGGGAGGTTAATAGGATACACTATAAATTCTGTTTCTGCAGATGATCTTCAGGTTGCAACAAGTACTCATCCTCCCCCGCCTCGTCTATTCATTCTAAATTCCCCTCAACTCAGCTATCCCTTCAGCTATCATTTTGGTAGTTTTTGGTGATGGACTCATTAGTAGGATCCAAGCCATTATTAGAGAGGGATCTGAGTCTTTGACAGTTATATTCTTTTCAGGATCGGGTTGTCGTTCCACTCAATTCACAATTAGATTAGATCAATGAAGAACGCAGAGGCACCAATTGTCACATAGGTTCAGTATATATTACTCCTTGCCCTCATTGCTTGATGGCAACTCAACCACTGTCTGCTCATTAGGGTCATTTATCCCTGACTGCATGGCAATTCCTATTCAAGCTGGCCACAAGAAGTCCAAAATATCCCGGAAACAGTCAGAGTTTAGAGTTTATTGAGATCCTTCCCATGTTCCTTGACAAGAATGGGTCTCCCTTTCGTGACCAAAAGCTCCAATCCCACACAGCCCAGAATCACAGGGACCGGAAGCACAAAATCTCTAGCAATAAGTGGGATAACTGGGTGACTCCTGCATTCACACTCTTTGATCCCAGACACATATACATTTTCTTCCTGTTAGAGACACAGTATAAAGTCTGATTTAATGCATATACTGTATCCTAAAAGGATTTTTCCTCTCTGGAATTTAAATTCTTACAGTTTTCCTTGCTTCCATAGCTATCTGATATTTCTAAACTATATCTTTTAGCATTATTAAATTGTTTAGGGGGCTTCCCTGGTGGTGCAGTGGTTGAGAGTCCGCCTGCCGATGCAGGGGACACGGGTTTGTGCCCCGGTCTGGGAAGATCTCACATGCCGCGGAGCGGCTGGGCCTGTGAGCCATGGCCACTGAGGCTGTGCGTCCGGAGCCTGTGCTCACAACGGGAGAAGCCACAACAGTGAGAGGCCCGCATACTGCCAAAAAAAAAAAAAAAAAAAAAAAAAAAAATGTTTAATGGTTGTAATGACTTTTGGTTACCTTTTACTTTCAGAAATAGAAATTGCTCCAGTCATAACCATTCATATATGGTTATGAAACAGGAAGGAAGGGGGCAGGGCACAACCTTTAAAAGAATGACATAGCCATAGAATATGACAAAAACTGGTTAGAACCAACTAGATCCAAAACGGCAGAAGATTCGACTTCCAGTAGACCTTGACCCTCATTATATGCTCATTATAATTCATTAGCATCTAAATGACACACCCACCAGCACCATGACTGTTCTGAGGCTAACCATAAAAAGCCAAAAAGTGGGTGGTGGCCCAGTTCCTGGAAATTCCCACCCCTTCCCTGAAATAGTTGGACTAATCTTCCCATCATTAGCCTATGAAATTAACCAGCCCATGAAAACTAACCATGCCATGTTTTGGGGTCTCTTGCCTTCTGAGATGGCCCACACTCTGTCTATGGAATGTGTTCCTCTCTGAATAAATCCACTTCTTACCTATCACTTTGTCTCTCACTGAATTCTTTCTGCAAAGAGACATAAAAATCCTGAGCTTCATTAAGTCCTGAGACGAGGTATGTGATCTCATTTAAAAGACCATGGGTTCAAGTCCCAATCTGAGGTGCACGGTTTCAGTTAGAGTCTGGAAAAGACAAACCAAGTTATTAACGTGTAAACCATTGGTTAGAGCTAAAATTGGAGGAGCAGATGCTTATATCATACATTTAAAAAAAATGTTTATATTGTTTGGAAGTTTTATATTTATCATGCATTCATCCCCCCCTTTTTTTAAATTTAAAGTAAACTCAAAGTTTACAGCAAGAAGTTTGCTGCATTTATTTCTTTTTATTTTATTTTATTTTTTAAAGAAATGACAATTCACTAGATGTCCAAGATATTTCCTCAGCCCGCCTTTAAGAGAGATTGCAAGGTCACAAATATACAAATAGCTTGAGACCCCCCGAAACATTAAACATTCTATAAAAAGTGAGTTTAGGTATATCATTTCAGGCACACAGAAAATCATATGTGAAGGCACCAAGACGGGAAAGAGTTTAATTCTTTTCAAGAACTGAAAAAAAAAAATAAAAAAGAGCTTCTGTAAATAATACAAACAAAGAAAAAGAGAGTGTTCTAAGATAAGATTGAAAGGTGGGCCATTGTTAGTTTGTGGAAGGGACTTTATAACATAGTAATCACTTGATTTTTTTTCCTTAGTTATTGGAGAGTTGTGGTAGTGAATGAAAAACCAGAGCTTTTAGAATTCGCTGTGTCCAAGAGTATTAACTGTTATGAAACTTTCATTGCATGTTACACCCCTGGCATACATTAACCATGTGATGGAGAGCTAGGCAGTGCCTTAATATCTAAAACTTTTATACTGTACTTTTTAAAGCTTTAATTTTGAGGATAGGAAAAGGATATTTGTCTGAGTATGAATTCTAAGTTGTATATATTTCTTGTCATTCTAAAAAAGTGAATTTGTGAAGCAAAATTTTGCTAATGTTAAACTTTAAAATTTAATATACCAGGTTATTAAAATACTGCCACTAACTAGTTCATGGACTGTAAAAGTAAAATATGGCTGACTGTTAAAAGTATATGAAGAAAGTTTAATTTTTGTGTAATTGGAATTAAAAGAAAACCTTAAAATCTTAAAATGAAAATAAAATAATACTTTTCAACAAAGAGCTTAGTGATTAATATAACAGGAACTAGATATGTGTTTGTTAGATATAAAGCATATGTAAGCCAAATTACCAAATAAAGCAATTCAAGAATTCAAATAGAATGGAAAACAAACAAACAAACAACTCATGCTTTAATCTCCAGAACCTGTGAATATATTACTTACATGGCAAAAAGGACTTTACAGTTAGCTAAATTAAGAATCTCAGGTTGGAGAGATTATTCTAGATTTTCTGGGTAGGTCCAATGTAGTCATAGTGTCTTTTTAAGAAATCGGTAAGGGCATCAAATTTACAGAGAATATATGTAATGAAGGAAGCAGAGTTGGAGTGATGCACTTTGAACGGAGTAAGGGGCCATGAGCCAAGGAGTGTGGGTGACAGCTAGATGCTGGAAAACTCAAGGTAACAGATTCTCCCCTGGAGCCTCTGGAAGGTACTCATGTCTGTTAACACCTTGATTTTGGTCCAGTGAGACTTATTTTAGATTTCTGACCCTCAGAACTATAAAATAATATATTTTCATTATTTTTGTTGTTTTAGGCCACAAAGTTTGTGATACTTTGTTTTGGCTGCAGTAGGGAATTAATACAGCATCATTTCTGCTTATTCATTCCTATGGTCATATTGCCTTGCTTAACCCTGCAGTTTCAGAGATATATTACCCTCTATGGGGAGGGGAGTGACATAGTAGTGAAAGAGATGAAGTAGGCTTGCTAGCTGCTTCACAAGGAGGGTAACGGCTGCCCTGTGATTACTGACTCACTGATTTCTGACAGGGAGAAGATTGCAGTGGTTATGTCAAGATGGTTGTCTCTTTCCCATATTGTCCTGATCGTTGATCAATTTTCCAGGTTTTCTGTCCTGAAACTGTACTTCTCTTTGGGGTGTTCTTGACTGTGAAGGGACAAACAAGCATCAACACCTTTCATGACTCAACACAAAAACTGTCAGGCTAATCTCTTTCATGACTGTACAGCAATTATGCAACCAAATTTAACAATACCAGAGCAATGGAAACTTTGATGGAAAACAGACAAAATCTGAACACAAGTAACCATATTCTGAGAAGAATTATTTAAGTACAAATGTTCTCTTTAGTGAGATCACTGTATATTAACAAATCTATGTTAGTCTAGTCTACCAGACAGAATCAACACAGTCATTGGGGGGAGAGGGTGACAGATCAACCTGCCCAATAGATTCAAGATTTTAAAACAAAGTAATCATGGTACAATATGCAGTTTCAGTAAAAATAAAATAAAAATAAAACAGCGAAATAACATTTACCTTTGAATAGAAACATAAATAATAAGATTTAGTTTGAAAATTCTGAACATAGATATAAGACCAGTACTTGCATACTTTATTCTAAGGCAAAAATTAAACAAAACAAAACAAACAAAAAAGACTGCTGAATTTAAAAATGAAAGCCTGATTGCATTATTTCTTTATAAGCTCTATTATCCTGATATTCTAGGAGCTGATAAAAGCAGTGAGATTTGATCCCAGTTCTTCAAAATGAGGTTTTGAGCAAGCACTAAAGTCCTGAAAGCCAGATTAGTTTATAATACATTCAACTCATCACCATAGGTCCTAACATGAGGCTGACTTAAGCTCAGGGTCAAGCAAAGAACTTGGGAAGAAACCAGACTGGTGACAATCTTCTTTGTGTCTCCCTGTGACAAGAAAATAATTTGAAATCTTTTCCTTGTCTTTCCTTTGCTTCAAGCAGACCTTCTTTAAGGCTGAAATATGTAGAACTGTGGCATAAATGTAATGCCAAACATTATAAGCAGCCTTAATTACAGTGTGATTATGTAAATAATTATACATTGCTTTGTTTATTTATAAATACTTCATCCCTACCCTAAACACAACTTATATTTTTATTCATAGCTGGTTCACCAAGCATGACCTCCACTCACATCTTGAATAAGTGTAGAAGAAAACCTTAGAAAGCAAAATGCAGTTTGGTGAAGTTATTGTATCTACTTAATGATAAACACATTTCTTATATGACATATATAGCATCATTTAAGAAATTCTTCTTTGTATTCAAATGCTCTATGCTATATACATTGGTATAAAATTAGTTAAACAAAAAGCAGCACATAAGTCACATATTGTTATTTTAAAACATGAAACATACATTGTGATATCTGAGAAGGCCAAATATTTGAAGCGATAGATGGCAGTATTGTTGCATATTTTTACGTGCGTTCTAAAGCTTTTGCTCATTTTACCCCTCAGCCAACAGCTTTCATTACTTTCTAAAGTTTTATAGGTCAATGTATGAAGATATTAGAAGTCTTAATTTGAAAACTTTTTTTTTTTTTTTTTACCTAGGCAACTTTGATTTGCATTTCTTCTCCGTGTAAAGGACAGTTCCCAGAGAACCACAGAAGTGGGAATAAAAGGTTTCCATTCTTTTACATCTGGTTTGCACAGCTAACCCACAAGCCCACGGGACTGTGAAGCTGGCACAGTGAGCTGCTATGGATTGGTCCATCTTATCCTTCCTCAGTTTATTGAGTTCTCAGTGTAATTTCAAAATATACATTTTATAATATTTATTTAGCTTTAAAATCTCTTTGATTTCAATGTATTTTTTTGATGCTGGGGTTAAATGATGTTCATCTATTTTCACATAACTTGTTATCTGATATCTCGTAGGTATTTTTAAAGATCATTTTTCAATGAATGACTAGATCTTATAAGGGAGAGAAAAGTAAACTGTTCATCTTTTAAACAGCACTAAAGAAATGTATAGGAAAACTGTAATAATGAAGTAAGCTATATATTCAGAAGAAGGGAACAAAAGGGAAAATGAGTAGTGGGTTATCCAGTTTACATTGTTTTCTAAAATTTCAGCATGTAAGTTGAACTGCAGGACCAAATATATGAGTTTAAGCTTTTGCTGCACCAGGAATAGTGCTTGATATCCAAGGAGGCAAAGGATATTTCTTGCTGCATCCAGTGAATTTGTGTTGAATATTTCTTTCAAGTGTACTGGTTCTCAAAAAAAGAAAAAAGAAAAAAAGCCTCAAAAGCTGTACTCTGTTTCCTTTTTTTTTTTTTTTCCATAAAAAGATCAGGTATCAATTGAAGTTAATAGCTAAAGTAAGAAAATACTCATTGAATCTCATCAATTTTTTGTGAGGGCTTTCAGCTCTAAGAATGGAGTTTTAAAGTGTCACACTTAACTGATGTGCTATCAGTGTTCCTTTTTTGTATCTTCAAAATAAGTTGGCAGTATTCTGTAATTCACCACAATAGCAATTAATGTGGGAGCAACCTGAGCTTCTTTGTACACTTTATAACATGATCACAACTCTATAAATAGTTTTTATTTCGAAATACCTAAATGTGGCCAGATGACACAACATGATTAGGATCAACATTTGTTTTTGAGTGTTGACACTGCCTCTAATTTTTTGTCTCCAGCTTTAATACCTAACGTAAGCAAATAATGACAGTTCACTTTTCTCAGTGTTAATTTATCTTCATGATTTTCAATAAGCCTTTACACATACTACATAATTCTATCCTAGAAACTGCCTTTTAAGAGAGTTGGCTCAGTTTTTGCGATACCAATTGCCATTTGTGAACCACTAGACACAGTCTGAACAAATAGAAGATCCTCAGTCAAATAATGAATAAATGGCAGAGACTACAAAGGACGGTCCTGAGGATCTGACTCTGGAACCTTCTGCTACTCTTGGCAGCTTACAATTAGGAAAATTAGTATCTCGAAATTATTCTTTTTAAAGGCTCAATGAGTATTGAAAAACATTTAGTTCATGTTTAGAAGCACAGATAAACATACAAAGAGATCATTTTACTGCTTTTCAGAATGTTGTCATATGAAGTAATAGAAATTAGTAAATAAAAGAATTTATTTAATAATTTATTTGTGTCCATAAAGTACTCCATGTGTACTGTTTGAAAATAGACTATTATATGATTAATAATTTGTTAAAAATGTGGTTATTTTTTCAAATCTATAAATGTTTTTTTAATTATAAAAGATAATTTGTAATATTAATAAACTATATAAAATAGCTTTTTTAAACAGTGAAATTGCTGAATCCATCATAAAGTAATGTCAATAAATTACAATGTAAGGAAAAGAAGGCATCCCCCAGTAAAGTTCTTTTCAAAATTGTAGAAACATAATCTATGTATATGTGATGTGACTTCAGCAGAATCTGTCCACACTCATTAGCTAGGCCAGATCACAAAGTCTGTTCCAAGTTAAAAATGTAAAGAAAATGGAGACAGGCAGATATTTCAAGATTGGTTTCACTACACAGCTGTGCAGGCAAAAGAACAGTGCAAAGGAGGCTATGTAGTAGGTCAGACTTGAAATGGGTTTTGTGTCAGTGTTCTTTCCCTTGTTCCTTATAAAAATGAAGGAACCACATATACAGAGGGAGGTTTTTGTTTTCCTTGGGCAAATATCCAGGACTGAAATTGGTGGATCATATGGCAATTCTATTTTTGTTTATTTTTTGAGGAAACTTCCCACTGTTTTTTACAGTGCCTGAACCAATTTACATTCCCATCAACTGTGCCCAAGTGTTCTCTTTTCTTCACATCCTTACCAACACTTGTTTTTAGTTATCTTTTTGATGACAGTAATTTTGAGGTAGTATCTCATCTTCTATATGTTAATAATAAACTACCAGAAAAAGAAATTAAGAAAACAATCCCATTTACAATTGCATCAAAAAGAATAAAATAGCTAGGAATAAATCTAACCAAAGAGGCAAAAAACTTGTACTCTGAAAACTGTAAGACATTGGGGAGAACATTGAAGCCATACATACATACTTAATTTGAGAAGTTTATTCCAAATTGTTTTCCAACATATTTGTGAAATTTTTATTTTGAGGAATGTGTGAGTTCTGATTGATTCAGATATTCTCCAACTTCATTATTGTTAAACTTCAATTTTTCCTAAACCTATAGGTGAAAAATAGAATCCTAATTTTTTAGTACTTTAATTTTTATCACCTGGCTTTCTGATAAGGCTGAGCATCTAGTGTTAGATTTTTTGCCTATATGTTTTATTTACTCTGTGAAATGCTTATTTATTTTCTGCATCCATTTTTCTTTTTTTTTAAACATCTTTATTGGGGTATAATTGCTTTACAATGGTGTGTTAGTTTCTGCTTTATAACAAAGTGAATCAGCTATACATATACATATGTTCCCATATGTCTTCCCTCTTGTGTCTCCCTCCCTCCCACTCTCCCCATCCCACCCCTCCAGGCTGTCACAAAGCACCGAGCTAATATCCCTGTGCCTTGCGGCTGCTTCCCCCTAGCTATTTACCTTATTACATATGTTAGTGTGTATATGTCCACGACTCTCTCTCGCTCTGTCAAAACTCAATATGTATTTCTGGTGTATCTGTGGGGAGGAAGGCGATCTCCGCGTCTTACTCTTCCGCCATCTTCAAGGTCCTCTGCATCCATTTTTCTTTTGCATTGTCTGTCCCTATTTTATTGTTTTATAAGTGTTTCATATAGATTTGCATTTACTTTCAGTTCATAGATTGCTTTATATTTTCTCTCTTTAGGACATTATGGTCTTCTGAAAATCATAAAGGTATGTTATACTCAATAAAAATTGATTTCTTTTGATGATGAGAGGGCAGCATTCTTTTTTTTCAAAAATGGAAGACTATTAAAAATGATTAATCTTTTCCTTACTGATGAAAGGCTCCACCTCCATTGCAATCAAGCCTAAAGTTTCCATACACAGATCTACTTTCTAGTTGTTCTAATGTATACCACTGGATTATTTTCAACAATTTAATATATTTTTCTCTCCTTGAAATATTATTTAATTTTTTTTTTTTATATTAAGGATATTTTTCCTTTAAAACACAGTGTTTCTCCCTACTTCACTTTTTCTAATATCTGGAAATTTTGTGTAAATTTCTTTCTATTTATTACTTTAATTCTTAGACGTGTTTACTAGTAAAATCAACTGGATCTAAAGTGTCTTTGTTGGCAAGTTCTGTTTTTCATTTTAAATTTGTGATAATTTATGCATAATGATATTCACCTCTTTCTAATATATCAGATTGAGAAAATTTCCTTCTATGCCTGGTTTATTGGGACTTTTTATATTTAATCAATTTAAATTTTGTGAAGTGCTCTGTGCATCTATCGATAAGATTGATTATAGTTTTCCTTTTTGTTATGTTTCAGCCTGTTGATACAGGACATTACATTGATTGACTTTGAATTAACCTTACATTTCTGGGATAAAATGCACTTGGACATAAGGTTTACTCTTTCTATATATTACTGGATTCGAGTTGCTAATATTTTATTCAGAATTCTTGCACTTATGAAGGATACTAGCCTTTAAATTTAGTTTAGTTTTGTTTTTTTATTTGTCTATGTCTTAGAACACATTTGTCTGGTTTTGGTAGATGCTTTCACCTTCACAAAATGTGTTGGGAAATGTTTCTGTCTCTTACTTTCTAGAAAAGTTTATATAAGACTGGTGTTATTTCTTATTTTCCTCGAATATTTGAAAAAAATTACTAATGAAGCTATTTAAGTCAAGATTTAACTTCAGGGAAGGTTTTTAATTTAGGAATTAAATTTTTAAAGTAAATACAGGATAATTTAAGTTATCTACTTTTTTCTGAGTGAACTTTAGTAGCTTTTTTTCCCCCCATATTTGTACTTTAAATCTAAATTGTTGAAAGAGGGAAGCTTTTGAAATATTGATTTAATTTCTTTAATAATTGAAAATATTCAGGTCTGTTACATTTTTTTAAGTTAGAGGATGTTTGTGTTCATGAATTTTTTATTCCATCAATGTTTTTACATTTATTTGTATAAAAGTGTTTCTAATTTTATCATATATTTTTAATATCTCTAGTACCTGATCTTAGTATTTTTTTGTGTGTTTTCCTTGATTTTCCCAGGATAAGTCTTTTTAGTTACAATTTTATTAGCCTTTATAAAGGAAGAGATTAGTGGGTTTTATTTTTTCATAAATTTATTTCTATATTTTGTTTTGTCTTATTTCATTGATATCTATTCTTAACTCTGTTATTTGTCTCTTACTTTTTCTGGATTTAAATTACATCTATTTTTTTTTTCAAACTTTATGATATGGATTCTTGATTCACTTATTTTTAGCATCCTTTTCTTTCTAATACAGCATATGAGGCTATGAATATTCTTAAAGCACTGCTAAAATGCATTGCACAAATTTTGATTTACTATGTTTAATTATAATTTAGGTGAAGATATTTTAAGTTTCTTTGTAATTTTTTTCTTCACCCAAAGATTAGAGTTCTGTTACTTAATTTCTAAATATATATAACTTATTTCTTCTTTGTTCAGAGAACATAAACAGAAATTAGTAGACATCATTTATTTCCAGTTTCTAGATTTCCTTTTCAAGTCAGTTTTCAAATATGTGACTTGATTGACAATCTAATTGATAGCAACTCAAAAGTCTGGAGTAATTTAAAATATGAGTAACACATTAATAAGTTGAGTAAGCATGTACATTATATTTTCTTGAGATTGATCATTTTTTAAGTGTTTAAGCAGACCTTCACTAACAGCATATATTTAAGTAATTTATTTAATATAGTTATAGAGGCCAGACACCAGGATAAGTGAAAAGAATTAAGTACCCAAATCATATCACTTTGCTCATATTACTTTTCTTTAGTTCTATGCCTTATAGTTTGAGACTTCCTTGATTTAATGGTTATCAAGAGTCGCTTTTGGTGCCATTAATAGATTAATCAGCATTAAATTTGCCCTAACAGTTCTTTGACCTGAATGAATCATTTTCATTTTTTTTTGGATCATTTCCATTAAAAACTACATTTGGTTTTAGAATAATGTATTTTTCTTCTTTTCTGAAACCTATGGAACTATTTCATTTTTAAGAATTTGTTTTTTGGAAAGATATTTTATTCATAATGGCTCTTCAATAATTGATCTATCAAATCTTGAGGGAGGGCTGGTTGAATTGATACTAAGTCAATGAAAGCTCTTAAAAATGAATGAGTTATGAGAATGAGTATTGCAGATTTTCCATCAGTAAAGTTCAGTTTAATTCCTGGTTGGAGAAATTTCCCAGGTTGTAGCACAGGGAGAGGGCACACATGTGGAGAATTCTGTTCTCCCTGAGTTATGGTGATTAAACTGTCTTCTGGGGAGGCCAAGGCAGCTAGACTTCCAAGGCAGACTATCAGAGAATAGAATGCTTTACAGAGAGAAAATTCTGGGAATCTATAAAGATTCTCTTCAAGCCTTCCTCTGAACACTGATCAACATATGTGCATGAGGAAACTAGGCAAGTCAAGGAAAGAACCACCCAAAAGTGTTGCAGGAAACAATACTTGAAGCTAACACAAAGCAAGGAATAGTACATATTCTTGTAACCTAGATGGAAAATTTATGGGTCATGATGAAGATGACTCAGGAATTTTGTGCCTTATTATTGAAATATAATAATATTAAAATTAACTATATATTCAAATTAACCATATAACCATAGTAATTATTGAAAATATCTATGTAGCTGAATAATATATTGAAGTTTTTACACCATATTACAGAACAAGCTATAGAATTGTTATAGAAATACAAAATATCTAGGACCCAAAAAGGTAAATTCTCAGTGTCTGTCATTCAACCAAAAATTAACAGACAGGCAAAGAAGGAAAATATGGCTCATAATGTAGAAAAAACATTTAATCTATGACCTAGAAATGACATAGATGTTAGAATTAGTAAGAAGAATATTAAAATAGTTATAACAGTGTTCTATATCTCTAAGAAGCCAGAAGAAAGATTGCACCTTTTTAAGTAGAGACATGAATATAAAAGAGTTGTAAATCAAATTTCCATGAAGAAACCTAAGATCTGCAAGGTTAAAACAAAATGCACTATTTGAGAATAACAAAAGCTTAAACATTGAATGAGTAAACGTTAGTTAACTTGAAGACATAGAAATAGGAATTATCAAAAATGAAAGACAGAGAGAGAAAAGATCGAAATAAAGGTAAGAAGCATAAGTGAACTGCGGAACAATATATGTTGGCCTGATACATATGCAACTGAAGTTTCCAAAGGAGAGGAAGATAAGAGTGAGGCACACACACAGACAAAAGTGATGGCTCAAAATTTTCAAAATTGAAGAAAGATTAAACCCATGTATTAAATCATCTATGTTTAATTTTACTAAGGAACATTTAGTAATATATGAATATACAGTGAATAAATAGTAAAGTCACCAGTACGAAAGCTTGAGCAAAGAAATATAGTTCAGCACAGGAACAAAACCTTCTGGACTATTTTAATAACTCTATTATATCTTTCCCAATATGTAGTAATTTCTGCACTTGTGGTGCCTTATATGTTAAGACCATTTTCTTTTCATTGAAATATGTTATTATTCTTTTGAGTCCCTTCCCCACCATATCCATTTCCTCCTTTCCTTACATTGTTTTGTGTCTCCAGAGGTCATCATCTATGCACTGCATCAACAGGCTCACTTACTAAGTCTTCTTGTTGGGTTTTCCCGATGGGACATATTTTAAGTGTCTCTTCTTATTTCTAGCGTCTCTTCTTATTTCTAGCAGTAGCTGTAAGCCTCTACGATTATAATTCTTGTTGGAGAGCCCTGAATTTTTCTGTTTCGAAATAATTTTGTCTTTTACCATTTAAAGCCTAAGAATAGTTACAGATTTCCATTGTTACTAGTATCTGCATCTTTTCCCATTCCTTTTCGGCTCCCTTAACCCCAGTTATACCCCTGTACAATTTTTCTTTACTGTTTTCTCTTCTGTTAAATTCATTTGAGTGTGCAATCTGCCTCCTGTCTGATGCACTATAACATATCTTTCTCTACATAAACTGTTGACATGACATTTCAACAGATATTACCTTTTCATACTGCATCATAGGCTATTAGTCTACCTTCCTCCTTTTGGAGTATTGGTCTTTGGGCCTGAAAAGGAAGGGACTGGTACTAAAGAGGGTACTAAGCTAGGGTACAAAGTAAGAACTTCTGGTTATGAGATACCATCAAAGTTGGGAGGAAGGTGTACTGGACATCTGCCAACGTAGCTTTTATTATAACCCCCCAGTCCCCCCTTAAATAGAAGTACAAATCATAGTAAAATTGCATCAAAATCACATGTCTGGAAGTTTATGATAGGCATGTTCAGAGCATCTGGTCACCAAAAACATCTCCTTTGTAAATATATATGAATATTTGTCTATCTAGCAATATTGTGCTGTTACACAATAAAATTATGACAAAAAAATAACAGAAATGTTGCATGCTGTTTTGTTTCAAACAATTAAGCTCTCAACTATTACTTATTGGACACAAATTACATGCAAGGAAATACTGGACATGTCCAGATTTATTAATTTTTTTCATCAACTATCTTAAAATCAACATGAAGTAAATATAGATACACAGTTGAGATATACACAAACACTGATATAGTGGCTACATTCTTGAATGATATAGTTACTCTTTTATTAATATCTTGTAGGTGGGAAAACAGGAGTGATTAATGACAATATAATTAAGTAATTTTGCCTAGGTTACACAGTAGACTATTGGTTCTAGTAGAGAGTTGAACCCAGGTAATCTGCCTTAAATTCATGTTCTTAGCCAAGACATTATGCTGCCTCTCAAAATAATTGCAACATCTTGCGTTTAATAAATATTATTAAAATGTTTTAAAAAATCACTGTCATTTGTTACTCTTCCATACAGAGAAATTATCATAGTGATATTGTTCTTTAAAGACCAGTCTAAAGTTAAATAAGCAAGATTAAAAATAGCTTTATACTGAGGTACTTACCTTCACATTTCCAGTCAGTCAGTCCTACATTGAAGGTTACAGGAGAATACAGAATTTTGAATCACACTGAAGCTTTCATAAACCAGTAGTTAAAATTACAGACAGACGGTCCATACAACCAGTCAATCACAAGAGGAAAAATGGTACTAATTGGATTAGCAGTAGAAAGACTAATACATTTTTGTCCTTAAGGGTTAGAAGACAAATGGATCTTTCAGCTCTGCAAGAGAGCACAAGAGATCCAAAAGCATTATTTGTGCAAGGTAGTTTTTAGAATCTGTTCCATTCATCACCGGAGCTAGTGCTTGAGGCTTGGAAAATTTGACTTATGGTTTGGGCTCAGGATCAGTGGTCCCATGTTCAGAGAAATACTTTAGGTTTAAAGGTGATTGACACCCCCTAAAACACTGAACCACAAGAGCTACCCCAAATGATCATTTTTTTTAATTTGCAGGGAGGAGTTAGGATTGGCTAATCTGAAGAAATGAGGGGGAAAAATGAAATTCTACAAATTATTTCCCCCAAAGCAGATGTTAACAATATTATTGCATATAAATAACACTAATCCCTATAAACTTTTTTTTTGTGTATAATTATACATTAATCTGGAAGGTGAGGCAAGTCTTTGTCTTTGATGCTATTGAGTTTCTGAGGGGAGACTTTCTTAGAAAATATTTTTGAAACCTAAAAAAAAGGAAAAAGAAAAAGAGGCAAAGTTCCTGCAACTATAGACTTTCTATAAGCATCAGCAACTAGGAAAGAATAACTTCAAAGGCATGGTGTCTGTAGGATTGATAGAAAATGTTAGGTATGTACCATATGTGTTATAACACATTCACAGCCTAAAAGCCTAGAGACAGAGCGTGTTTGATGTTGTCAATGCTTAAATATCTACAATAATTAAAAAATAACTAGATGACCTTAATAGGACCAACATCTATAACACCAATGCTGACTATATATGGACCAATCTGATTATGAATACTACTTGTCAATACACGTATAAAATAGCTTCAGCATTCAAAATATTTTCAAATCAAATTATTTTGTTTATCTAAGCAGTAAACTATAAAGTGAATTCATTGATAAGTGAAAAATGTATGCCAGCATAATAACATATGACAAGCACAGTTCTAGGCACTGGGAATATAATATTTCTGATCTCATTTTGTACCTTACATTTAAGTGGGAGAGACAGAGCATAAATAAAATCAGACTATGCTCATTGCCATACGGTGGATCCTTAGGTAGCGTGTTGCAGGGAGGTCTCTCTGAGGAGGTGAGTGTGGCTCTATGATGAGAAGGAATGTTCTCACAAAGGGTGGTGTGGAGGGCATGGCAAGGAGCATCAAAGCCCTGAGGTCAGGGGGAGGGAAAGACATGCACTGGAGGAAGAACTAGGAGGTCTGCATCAGGAAGCAGAGTGAGACAGCATGAACATGAGTGAAGAATGGTAGGGAAAACAAACAAGTAAAACTAGAGAGGTAGTTAGGAGTCAGATGATAAAAGATTGTGACATGCATGTTTTCCTACATCATGGAATGCTTTAAACAGAATTTCTTAGAGCATTATGGTGACCCCTGAGGACCACTATGGAATCCTATATATAACTATATAGATACATTATATATAAATTGTATTCTTGGAACTGTAGTTTCATGAGTAATTTTAGGGCACAATACATTAGCCTCCTAGACTTATTTAGTATTAGTAGTTGAACATATAATATGAGCTTGGTTACACTGGAGGTTTGAGGGTGTTGATATTTAAGACTGTTCAGGTAGCTAGAATATACCAATGTGACCAGTTCACTATGATAGGCTCCCAACAGTAGTAGACTTTGGGCTTACTCCATGGAACCAGGCACTGGGGTACTTTACATACATGCCTTTGGTATGTGAAATTTGTATGGAGCACACCCAGAGGGACCCAGCAGTGGATGGACAAGGAAGCATATTCCATTTATGCTGTTTGTACACTGTATTCTTTGCCTACACAGTTGCTCCATGAATATATACAATTTATAACCTGTAAGTCTTTCTGCAAACACTTAAGTTAAATAATGCCTAATTAACACAGTTCCTTACAGTTAAAAAAAAAAGTCAGTAAACTATTTTGTATCTGATACTTTTGGAAAGTTACTGGTAATAGTTTATTCAATAATTTGATCTTTGTAAATTCAGATATTTTGTCTGTCATTATTTTATAAGTAAACTATGGCCTAGCCTAGTGAATGTAGTACTTCAGTAGTAGTTTTAAATTTTTCTACTCCTAAATCCTTTCTTCAGAAGGATGTTTAGACAAGGTAGAAGTATAAAACACATAAAGCAAGGCTGTTTTGGATAAAGGAGAATAAGAGGAACAGAATCCTATTCACTATATTTGAATAATAGAAATTAATGATTATTTTCCCATCAATGTTCATTACTATGAGTTTAGCTTTTAATATATATGAAAGATTTTGGAAATTTTAGAAACAGACATAAGTCCCATCCGTATTGGCTCTGAATCATCCTCAAATGTTTAAGTCCTAGCATTATATAGTGCACATAATAAAGTACCAACGTTTTTTTGAATAATGAGAGAATGTTTTAGGAACTGGCAATGTTTTTGGAATAAATACTTTTTTCCCCAAATACATATTTAATTATGCTGTTGATCTATTGTTTTAAAAGTACGCCATAGTAATACTATTAAGTGCGCTGCACAGTGGAACATAGCACATGATGTAATAAAAGACATTCTTCTGTGAAATTTTATTTGGTCTTAATATACGAGTGATCAACACTATTGTTTTAGTCTGTCAGGGCTGCCATAACAAAATACCAGAGACTAGGTGGCTTAAACAACATACATTTAATTTCTCACACTTCTGGAGGCTGAAAGTCCAACCAAGATCAAGGTGTTGGCAGCTTTAGTTTCTCATGAGGCCTCTCTTCCTGGCTTGAACATGGCCACCTTCTCATTTTATCCTTACACAGCCTTTCCTCTGTGTGTATTCTTGGTATCGCTTCCTTTTTTCATAATGCCAGCCTACTGGATTGGGGCCCAAAACAGTCCTATTAGATTGGGGCCTACACATATAACCTCATTTAACCTTGTATACCTCCTTAAAAGTTCTCTCTCAAATATAGTCACACTGGGGACTAGAACTTGATGACAAATTAAAATTATAATGGAGTAAACACAATTCAGGCATACAAAAATGGATTGGGTAGCCACTGAGAATCTGGTCTCAGACATATCCATGCACCTCTGAAAACTTGAATTCTTTTCTGAACTGTACCAAACCCAAGGACACCACCAGCTATATTTAGAACAACATTGACCAGCAGAGCCTATGGTCTCAAGGTCCCCCCTTGTAACTATGTTCAGACTCAAACCAATCTTTGCTTAACCAACACCCTTACTTCTTGGCAGCTCCAGTTAAAATTCTTGAAAAATAACTTATGTTCCTCACTGTGGCTTTACAGTTGTTGCCTTTATAAATTTCCTGAATTTTTTAGTCCAGAGGAACATAATTCAAATGCTTCTCAAATCTGAGTCTTCTGGGCTACAGTCCTAATATGTCCCAAATAAACACCTCTTTATTTCAATCAGATCTTCATTTCTTAAATTTTGCTTCAACATGTAAATTTGGGAGGAATAGATTTGGTCCACAGAAATCATAGTGCATGAGTGATCATCACCAGGATTTTGTTTTGGAAGAGTAATTTGTATTCATAATATAAATCTCTAATGTTAAATTCACACCCTTTGTTCAGTATTTTGTGATTAAGAAGATTAGGGGATCATTTGGCGATTATGATCCTGAATTATTGGAAGTAAACACCTCAAAATTATTGTTATTTTATTTTATTTAAATATTTTAACCACCTTTTTCATGAGATGAAGACAATAGCCAATTCCAAATTTACAAAATTTAACATTTTATTATTATTTATAGTAACTACTCTCATGATTTTTAATTCTAATTACATACTTGTTCTATTTTTTAAAACAATGCAAGATGATATTTGATGACTTATTATTTCAGTTCAGCAACTAATAATCCATTAATTATACAAAAAGGGAAATTTTCTTTTCCCCAGTCTCTTTGCAGTGCTTATCATAATGTGTTTGAATAGTTTGGCTCATTCCTTCTAAAACAGAGATTGCTTTCCAATACATACCAAAGGAAAATTAAAAGTCAATATTTGGTGTGGATTTAAAAACAATTATCCATGTATTTATTCTAGAAATAGGCAAAAACCTGTGTGTTCATTTTGCTTAAACTTTCCATATAATGATCTTAAATTCAAGTAAAAGTCTATATGCTTAAAATTAATATCATAGTAAAATTTGAACATACAAAAGAAACAACTTAGATATTATGATTTTGTACGTTACAAAACATTTTGCCTGCTTTAAAAAATAAAGCTACAAAATGTATTTAATACTGTCTAATGATAATGCTCCTGTTTCTCTCTTGCTTACTACTCAAGGGATATTTCCATATTCTCAATACTACTTGACTTCTGGTCACCAAATATGTAGGTTTTCCACACATCAAATAATCCTCCAACACCAGCTGGGTTTCCTGAAATTTAATTCAATTCTGACACTGACCAGAGTTGCCACAGATCTCACAGGTTAAGGACTCAGTCTCACAAGACTGGCCTCACTTCAGAAGCCTATGGCAAGTAATAGGTCCCCAGGTTAACCATACATTTTTTCTGACTTGGCTACAAACTGGAGGTTCCTGCAACCGTCTCCTTGGATCTATCGTACGCTAGAGAAGCTCAGAGAACTTGGTAAACACTTGCTTATGTTTATCAGTTTATTATAAAGCAAAGGCTATGATAAAAGGTACAGGTGAACACTCAGTTGAAGGGGTACATAGGGAGCGGTCTGGAAGTATCCTGAGTTCAGAAACTTCTGTCTCCATGGAATTGGTGTGCGCCACCCTCCTGGCACATAGATGTGTTCACTGATGCAGATGCTCTCTGGACTCTGTACTACTGGGATTTTTATGGAGTCCTAATTGCATAGGCACAATAAGTTTTTAACTCCATTTGTAGCTTATCTTTCCTCTCTGGAGAATGAGGGGTGGGGCTGAAAGTTCCAAGTTTCTAATCATGGCTTGGTCTTTCTGGTAACCAGCCCCCATGCAGCAGCCTAAGGAGTTGCCTTATTAGAACAAAAGATGTTCCTATCACACAGGGAATTCCAAAGGATTTAGGTCAGACATTCCTATCTCTCAGGAAATTACAAAGGTCTTAGGAGATCTGTGTCAGGGACTGGGGTCAAAAACTAAGCAAAAGATTAGAACAAAAGATCTCTTAGCACCCCTAATTACAAGGGTTTTAGGATCTTTTTATATATATATATATATATATATATTATATATATAATTTCAAAAATATTCATTTAAATTATCACTCATTTTATTTAAATGCAAGTATTATGTCAAACATGTACATTTAAAAATTTAATGCAGGCAAACAACCAAAAGTACAATAATTATCATAAACCATAAAGAATGATAATTTGATGATTTGATTTTTTGAGGCTATTTTGAGTCATATTTCTCTATCTGTCTATCTAACTAGCTATCCATCTATCAGACTTTATAACCATATGACATGACAATAGAGTTTGACAGAATCAGCCATAATAATATGGTTGATATTAGATGTTTATGAGATAGTCATTATAGCATCCCTTTTATAGGGTATCTCCCTTCCTCCCTGCATTGGTTTTCTATTGCTGCTGAGGCAAATCACTGCAAACTTAGTCACTTAAAAACTAACAAAACTATTATATTAGATTCTTTAGGTCAGAAATCCAACATGAGTCTCACTAGTGTCAGGAGGGCTGCATTCTTTCCTGGTGCTCTAGATAAGAATTTTTTTCTTGCCTTTTCCTGCTTTTAGAGACCTCCCTCTTCTTCTTGCAGAGAGCTGCTTGCATACCAGCACCTGCAGTGGGGCGTGACATTCTTCTCATTCTGTCTTCTCTCTCTGACCACAGCTGAGAAAGGTCCTCCAGTATTAAGGACTCCTGTGATTAGATTGTGCCCTGCTCAGATAATCCAGTATAATCTACCCATCATTCTCATCTTAATTTAATTGCTATTCTGTCTGCTGACAGTTGATGATGATCCATCCAATTATGAATACTTGATTTAATTTGGATCAGGGAGTGCCTCTAAGGAACTTTGCTTTGGGATTGGGTGCAGGTCATTCTCTTTCATGGTGTCTAAAGCTATGAATTTTAAAATTATGAAACTGTTAGCTGACATGTTTCTTGTCATATGGAGGAAATATGCCAGTAGAGAGATTCAAACACAGAGGGAGATTAAGAGACAAGAGCCTGAGACTGATATTATTTACATTTTCATAAGGCCCCTGAGGTCCAGCTCTATCTCTGCCTTTTCTACACCTGAGTAGTTCAATTCCACCTTGAATTCTAGGAACTAAAATTATTTACTTATTCTTTTTTTAAATTAAGTCAATTTGGGTTTCTGTTCTTATATTCAAAAGTCCTAACTAATATGCAGTAAATTGGACTTACATAGAGATTTAGACTGAAAACTAATTCTTCACCAAATTACACTCACATTGATTTTATTTATACAGTAAGTTAAATAATTAGATCCATTTCTTTATTGCCTCAACCAGTGTTATTTCTTAAACACTCTGAAGTTCTTTTGATCAATACTCTCTAAATTAAAAAAGAAATCTACCTTACTTGTAAACCTTTGTCAAAAATACATCTTAAATTCCAGAAATTATTTACTCCAAATTTTCACATATTTTCTCTTCTTTGTTTACTCTCTCAAAATCTACTAGACAATCAATTCTTTAAGCAACTACCTTGTCTTAATCAGAGATAAATGTTTTTTACAGCTTTACATAGATTTTAGCCCAAGGAAACAGATATTTACCCATAGAATCAACAGATATCCTCACAGATTTTGCAAAGCCAGAAAATATAGCTGAGTGGAAAAGTAGAAGCAGAAATCACTTCCTCTTTTTGATGGGGCCACCCTTCTCTCTAATCTTTGCTTTTTTTTTCTCTACATCTGTTTCATGCTCTCTCTGCAAAATAGCTCCCTTTGTTCACTTGTGGATTCTCTTTCCCCAAATTTTTGCTCACATATAGATCTCACTGGTCAAGACAACAACTCTAGTATCATCTCTATACAATATTTTGCTTCAAGTGGCCACATCATATGATGTAGTGGCAATGCCCCAATGCACATTCCCAGGAAAGAGTCATTGCCTGGCTCACCTTAAATTACGTGTCCTTCTCTAGCCAACTGGCTATGCTTCAGATTTAGGTGATAATAAGACTTTCTTTTCCTTGAGCTTTGGGATAGAGTGTCTGCTCTACAAATCCGGATGTACACTTCATTACCACATTGCAGTATTATTTTAGCTTTTAAATATAAACGTTTCCAGTTTAAAGTTTTAGTTTCTCTCTGGTAGCCACCATGTCTTACATGTCCATGTAAACCTTCCAAGACAACCAGAAAGAAATAGAAAATATGAACAGACCAATTACAAGTATTGAAATTGAAACTGTGATTAAAAATCTTCCAACAAACAAAAGTCCAGTACCAGATGTCTTCACAGGTGAATTCTATCAAACATTTAGAGAAGAGTTAATGCCTTCCCTTCTGAAATTCTTCCAAACAATTGCAGAGGAAAGCTTATTCTGTGAAGCTGCCATTACCCTGATACCAGAACCAAAGAAATCACAAAAAAAGAAAATTGCAGGCCAATATCACTGATGAACACAGACAAAAATTCCTCAACAAAATGCTATCAAATCAAATCCAATGACACATTAAAAGGATAATGCATCATGATCAAGTGGGATTTATTCCAGGGATGCAAGGATTTTTCAATACCTGTAAATCAATCAATGTGATACACCACATCAACAAACTGAAGAATAAAAAACATATGATCATCTCAATAGATGCAGAAAAAGCTTTTGACAAAATTCAACACACATTTATGATAAAAACTCTCCAGAAAGTGGGCATAGAGTGAAACTACCTCAACATAATACAGGTCATATACAACAAACCCACAGCAAACATCATTCTCAATGATGAAAAACTGAAAGCATTTCCTCTACAATCAGGAATAAAACAAGGATGTCCACTCTTGCCACTGTTATCCAACATAGATTTGGAAGTCCTAGTCACGGGAATCAGAGAAGAAAGAGAAATAAAAGGAATCCAAATTGGAAAATAAGTAAACTGTCAAACTGTCACTGTTTGCAGATCATGTGATACTATACATAGAAAACCCTAAGGATGTTACCAGAAAACTACAAGAGCTCATCAATGAATTTGATTAAGTTGCAGGATACAAAATACACAATTTGTGTCTTGATAATTCTTTCCATTACCCTTTCTGCCAACTCAATCTCCACTTCATTGAAATATTAGCTTAATACCATACCACTCAATAAAGTTCTTTATCATAGCCATATGCCTAAACTCTGCTTTGCAAGCTACTACTTTCATCTCTGCATCTGAGAAATGTATGTTGGGCTTTGACCACCTCCTAAAACTCCCCTCATATATGTTTCCCTGTGGACAGTTTCCAGTGATTTCTTCTATACTCAAAGATAGATGTCATAATGAGGCAAATAATGTTGGAGTCACAATTTTATCTAATATCTCCAACATTAAGGAATATTCTTTATTAGGGATTGATGATATCCACGCTAGCTAAAATGTCTTCAGAGGATAAGTAGATACTAAATAACATTGTTTATACTGAGAATTGTTTTCTAGTGCATAGATTTTTAAATATTTTAGTGGCAGAGTACTAACTTAAAATATGTTATATACTTGAAACCATATGAAACAATACCAAAGAAAAGAATGGATAAAACCATAAAACTTACATATAAAGTAAAATAACATTGGCAGGCTATGGTTGAATCAAGATAGAAGGGCCCAGATTCGCTACATTTTTTGTCTCTCAATAACTTCCCCTACTAGGAGTTCCAAAATTTCCCAGTAAATCATTTTTAAAACCACTAAGATGGTGGATAAATCCCAGTCGAAATTTAGAAAGCCAGCATTATCCTGATGCAGCTTCTAAATAGCTAACTGTGTGGCTTTCGTCTCTGTGATCTTCAGCTTTTTCAACCTCAGATCAACTAATGAGGTTAGGAAGGGAGTAGAGGATTTCAATTACATCCTAGTAAAAACCTTTGCAATGTTTGGTCTACATTTAATTAGTTACAAAAATGGAAAGGCTTAAGAGTTTACAATCAATGTATTTCTGAAATCCAAAATGATAAAGTCCTCAGAGGAAATGTAACAATAAATCATTGTTCAGACAGTTCGAAATAGCAAGGAATCTTTTCCCTTTGTATTTTAGAACAATTTTGAATAGCATATAGAACAACTATCTTTCTGTGATCATAGAAATGAATGACTAGAATAAAACAGATGAATGGCCAATGGCTATAATACATATTAACTGAATTACTTCCTAAGTATTTCAAAAATATGAATTCATAATGGCCTATTACAGAGAAAATAAATTCCAGTCTTTATAAGATATAAAACTTGACAATCCATTTTAAGTACCTAGTGTTCCCTTTTTCCTAGATTCATTGTGTGAGGGATTAAAAGAACAAAAGAACAGGGGATTCTTAAAAAAAAAATGCAGTATTTTCTCAGATTTTCTTGTTGTGTGTCAGCTTAGTTGTTGACTTTTAGAACACATGATGAGAAGTTCTATTCACTACGAATATTCAATCATTAGTCTATTTACACCTCAATCTAGTAGATCAAGATCTATGAAAAAAACAAAATATTTTTGAAATAATCATCACAACATTAATGAGTCTCTCATACATTGTTCCAGTAGACAATTAATTTGGATAAATATGCAATCAAATACTTTAGAGAAAAACAAAATATTTTGCTCATAATTATGAATGCTCCACTTTTAAGATTTTGGTATTATGCTTCCTTACCACCCACTTGATCCCTAAGGCTACTTTATACTTTTCCCAATGTAAGAAGCTTAACTCACAGGAAATATTAAAATAACTCCTTGCCCTCTGAATTCCAGCTCTATTTGGCCAATGATAAGAAAGGAGGATATGGCCCGTGTACATATTTCCATGGTTCCCCCATCTGAGGCCCCAGTGTCCTTCAACTGAAGATTACTGCTTCCTTTCTGGTAGCCTTCCCTGCAAGACTCTTTCCTCTGGGTCTAGGTAATCACCTGCCCCTCTCTTCTTATTGGGTGGCCAAAAAGTTCATTTGGGTTTTTCCTCTAAGATGTTATGTAAAAGCCCAAACGAACTTTTTGGCCAAACCAATATTTAGGGAATAACAAGTGACAACACTCTGATCATTCTTCTGTGTTTCCTGTGGGTTTTGCACACCATGCCTACATTTTTGTAAATAGTGTCTGTATGAAACCCTCCAGTAATTGTGTTATATGCATGTGCCACCTTCTTTTTGTGATCAATTAATTCCTGCTATATCTCGTAGCAACATGTAATACAAAATGATATCTCAGACCCGACTCTTTCAAAATTTTATTTAATCTTTTAGCAAACACTAAACCAGTGTTCACACCATGTGCAAGACACTCTGTTGTATAATGAGAAAGCAATAGTATATTATTTTCTCCTCCTATTCCATTGCTAATAATCTCTAAATAGCTACCACCTCTAAGACATCCTCAGACTCAATATCCAGCTTTGGAAGTCTCCTTTCAAATATGTAAGACTTTTATCTTAACTCTTGCTACAACTCAGAAGGGATTTTTATCTTTCCTTCCTGATTCTGTTATCTGTTCCAGTTTTATTCATGCATTCATATCTTGAGCAGATACTCACCAAGCATCATTATTGGTCAGGAGTTAGGATAGATGCAGTGACCAAAATTTACAAACCCCTCTGCCCTCTGGAGCTTACATCCTGGTATCCTTTCTTTATATTATACCACAGGGCAGACACTCTTCTTTAATCTGACAAGGAAAACATTCATCTTTTCCACGTCATTCTATTGCAATCATTCCATATCTCCGAGCTGTGGGAAACTTCAGCTATTTTTTTCCCACTATCTTTATATGTAGCCTCAGTTCTATCAGTTTCTCAGTCATTCAGATACCCAGGTTGTTGGAGACACTCTCTGTTGGGAGAAACTTCTCCCATGGATCGCTTGCAGTCTGTATGTCTAATAAAGAGGTGCTGGCAGATTTTATTCCAGATTCTATTTTTCAGAATGTTTGACTAATAAACAGTCTTGGAACAGCAATATCATCATCCTCCTGGAGACAGGGCAGATTTGTTTCCTGATTGGGATAATAAAAGTCCTGTCTATGGAAAAAAGACTGGACACATCAGCTAGCAGCCCCTTCATCAATTAGTTTTCCTAAATTCTGGGTTCTTCAATTGGAGAAAACTCACTAT
This sequence comes from Neophocaena asiaeorientalis asiaeorientalis, assembly GCF_003031525.2. NCBI lineage: Eukaryota > Metazoa > Chordata > Mammalia > Artiodactyla > Phocoenidae > Neophocaena > Neophocaena asiaeorientalis. The sequence continues at coordinate 6,466,224 of NW_020175684.1, read as the reverse complement.
GTGCAGCATTCACTTGGGCCATTTCCCATGGTACTTGGGGGCAAGAAGAACCAACGTGAGCATGAAGCTCCTACTGCTTGCTGTGCTGTGAGGAGTGAAGTCATTTTTCTCTGACCCAGGGATCTCATGTGTTCTGCTAGCATCAGTGAAACTGTGACAAGTTAAGTGGTTAGTTTGCAAATAGGGTAAAGGTACAGTTTCTGATATTCTTACCTTCTGCACTATCTGGAATATGGGCTTCTACAATAGATGCCTAGGAGATTCTAGCAAATTAAAGAAGTCACACCTGACTTTGTCTGCTTCAATTCAAAATTGACACATCAAAAGACCATTGACTGGAATTTGTCACACGACCTGAACAAGTGGGAGGGTAATGTACCCTTCCTGAGTCCAGTTCTCCAGAAAAAAAATACCTGTATATTGATGAGTGCTAGTAATATATACCCCTGGGCTTTCTCTGTCATGTGGTCTGTAGATTGACCTCCTTCCCCACCCCTTATAAATACCAGATATTGATATTGTGCTTTTGGTGAAAAAATTCCTATTAAGAGCTTCCTCTTTTTATGATTGTACTTATTTCTGGCTTTCCAACTTGGGAATACTAGTAATTTTTCTAGGTTTGTGTTTAAAAATTGTGATTTTTTTCCAGAAAAGATTATAGTGACTTGCCTCTTAATGCATTATTTTACTTTTCACTCATAGGCAAAAATCTAATCTTCAAAATTTCATATATTTCAATAATTTCTATTTGTTGACATTAGTCTCTCCATATTAGGCTGATATTTACCTTCAATCATTCAATTTAGTTTGTAAAATGAGTATTGAGAAGATAGTTATTAACATGTCATTCTTTCCAGATGTTCCCAAGAAAGCTTTGGAGATTTTTAAATCACTGTACAGTTCTTAGTAACTCTGAGCTATTCCATGGTATTTAAACCACCTCATACGGTTTCAGATTTTGGGTTATAAGTAGGTTTAATCTCATACATCATTTCTGAACTATTGGTAGAGGCTGCTTGGATTACTTTGTGGAAAAGTGCTGTGCTAGCTGCTGTGGGCCTGTGAGGAGGAGAAACTATATGTATTGAAAAATATTCCAACCAAACTGAATCCTCTTTAAGCATATCACAAAAAAGCAGAGTCCCATTGAGAAGGAAAGTGTTATCAGATGAAGCTAGAAAACTCAACTTGCCAGACTAAATGGGACCTGGACAATAGAAAAGTGTTTGACCTTTATGCTAAAGCACTGGAAATCCACTAGAGGATTTTAGTTAAGATCTGCCTGATAAATCCCCCTCACTCCCATGCAATACCCATTATGTATGTGACTGCCTTGTCTTTGAAATAAAAACCAACCTTTTCTATTGATATATCTCCTAAGACTAAAACTTAATCCATTAAAATATCTAACACAAACTTGAAAGGAAGGATAAGATGATGGAGAAAACTCAGAAGGTTAAAGTATTTCTGTTGGGGTAAGTTGCTTGTTGAGCTACAAGATAAGGAAATGTCTTGGAGGAGAAGGTCTAGGGGAGACCTTAGCAAATTGTAGTTTGTTTCAAGTAAACTACATTTCTCTGAAAACTTTGTCTAGTTCTCTGACTTTCAAAATATGTTCTTCTTTTATACATGACTCTAATATTTTAATATGTTTTTGACAGGTGTTTGGTTATTACTTGGTTTTATACATTTATAGCAACAGAAAATTAAATTTAACTAAATGCTTACCTATTCTACCATACTGATATTATGAATATTTTTTCTCTGGATTTTTAAATTTGATAATTTATGGATGATTGCTATGCTTTTATGGAAAATCATTTTAATTACTGTATAGACTATATTTTTATAATTTTGATAATCTTGAAAACAAATATTATTAAACCTAGGATTGTTATAACTGCCTTCAAAAAGCCATAGATTTAGTACATTTAGTACACTCTAGAAAGTAATTAGCCAGAATGAACAGTCATAAACTGTAGTAGTTTCATGGGAAAAAAAAATCAGATAAATCTTCAACCCATGAGTGCATTAAACATGGAGGCATAAAGTTTCTGGCTAAAGTATCTGTGCTTTGTGGGCAACATCTTGCACCTCATAAAATAAATTGCTATTTTTTTTAAGTTGGACTAAGGATAGGAAATTTGTATTTGGATTAGTTCTGTAAGATGTAGATCTGAGTTAATCAGATATGGACCCAAGAATAACATTTATCCACAAGAATGCTACAGGCAGTTTAATTTTCTCATAATTGCTCTCTAACACATGAATTATTCTAATTATTCTATTCTTATGAATCATAAATAAAAAACAACTTTTGAGATAGTGAAATAAAAGCTGCAGAATCATGATTAGTAATACTAATACCATTTTCCAAATTATCTATGCACACAAAACAGAGGAAAGAAATGTATATAATGCTAAGGGATGTGATTTACAACTGTACACACAGGCCTGGTATGAATACTAGGTCCAGAATCTATTTTGTAACATAACAGTGTTGGAAACCTTAAATACAGAATAAAATTAAGTAAACTTTTTTATCTTAAGTATTTAGGGAACCTTTCTCAGGTAAATGAATGAATAAATGACTAGGATCTATACAATAAAATTATCCCTAATAATCACATTAGTTGAATACAACAAAACATTTTAACAGAAATGGATGTCAAAAGTGATTTATTTTAGACTAATAAAAACTCTTACTGGATTCAAAGAAATGGAAAGATATCTCATGCTCTTGGACTGGAAGAATTAATATTGTTAAAATGGCAATACTATCCAAAGCAATCTACAGATTTAATGCAAGCCCTATTAGATTATCCATGACATTTTTCACAGAACTAGAACAAATAATTCAAATTTTATATGAAACCATAAAAGACCCAAAATTGCTGGAGCAATCCTGAGGAGAAAAAACAAGGCAGGAAGCATAACTCTCACAGATTTCAGACAATACTACAAAGCTATAGTAATCAAAAAAGTGTGCTATTGGTACAAAAACAGGCATAGAGATCATTGGAAGAGAATAGAGAGCCCAGAAATAAACCCACACACCTGCAGTCAATTAATCTTCAACAAAGGAGGCAAGAATATAAAATGGGAAAAAGACAGTCTCTTCATCAAGTAGTGCTGGGAAAGTTGGACAGCTGCATGTAAATCATTGAAGTTAGAGCACACCCTCACATCATGCACAAAAATAAACTCAAAATGGCTTAAAGACTTAAACATAAGGCATGACACCAAAAAAAAAAACCTCCTAGAAGAGAGCATAGGCAAAACATTCTCTGGAATAGATCGTACCAATATTTTCTTAGGTCAGTCTCACAAGGCAATAGAAATAAAACCAACAATAAACAAATGAGACCTAATCAAACTTACAAGCTTTTGCACATCAAAGGAAACCATTAAAAAAACCGAAAAGACAACCTATGGAATGGGAGAAAATATTTGCAAATGATGCAACAGACAAGGGCTTAATCTCCAAAATATACAAACAGCTCATACAACTCAAAAACAAAAGAAACCCAAACAACCCAATCGAAAAATTGGCAGAAGACTTTAATAGACATTTCTCCAGAGAAGACATACAGGTGGCCAGTAGGCACATGAAAAGATGCTTAGCATCACTAATTATTAGAGAAATGCAAATCAAAACTACAGTGAGGGGGCTTCCCTGGTGGCGCAGTTGTTGAGAGTCTGCCTGCCGATGCGGGGGACGCGGGTTCGTGCCCCGGTCTGGGAAGATCCCACATGCCGCGGAGCGGCTGGGCCCGTGAGCCATGGCCACTGAGCCTGCACATCCGGAGCCCGTGCTCCGCAACGGGAGAGGCCACAACAGTGAGAGGCCCGTGTACGGCAGAAAAAAAAAAAAAAAAAAAAAAAAACTACAATGAGGTATCATGTCACACTGGTCCGAATGGCTATCATTAAAAAGTCTACAAATAACAAATGCTGGAGAGGGTGTGGAGAAAAGTAATCCTCCTACATTTTTGGTAGGGATGTAAGTTGGTACAGCCACTATGGAAAATAGTATGGACATTCCTCAGGAACTAAAAATAGAATTACCATATGATCCAGCAATCCCACTCCTGGGAATATACCTGGACAAAACTATAATTCAAAAAGATATATGCACCCCTATGCTCATAGCAATACTGTTCACAAAAGCCAAAACATTCAAACAAACTAAATATCCATCAACAGATGAATGGATAAATAAGATGTGGTACATATATACAATGGAATATTACTTAGCCATTAAAAAGAATGAAATAATGCCATTTGCAGCAACATGGATACAACTAGAGTGTCTCTACTCTTTTATATTTGCTTTGATTCCAGAGACACCTACTATATGAGGTCAGGGCAGTTTAGTGCTCTTTGTAGAAATTCTAAACTCTCTTTTGTTCAGACCAAAATGCAGAGGTCAAAAGACTCCAGCCCATTTATTAAAAATGGACCCTGTGATCATCAATGCAGAATAGATTTAGAATACCTGGCCTGAATCTCAGCCCCACCATCTACTTTTTATGTAAACTTGGACAAGTTAATTAACTTTCTCAAGATTTTGTTTCCTCATGTGTAACATGACAACACTAAAACTAGTACTTTAAAGGATTATTTAGAAAATAAAGCAGATATACGTGAAGCATATGTTGCAGACTCAGGAACACAATCAATGCTTGAGATTGGTTTATGATTATAATTTATATCTGATATTCTTGAATTCTAACGATCTCAGCCTCTTCTACCAAAATCTCACTTGTTTCTGCTGGTATCCGCTCTTATCTCCCCCACTCCTCCTTTCTCTGCAGTATTCTTCATTCTGATCTAATGAGGAATCTATCTGGTATCTCATTCCCACCTAACAAACACAAATTTTGATATAAATATATAATAAAAATAATACTTGGTAAGGGCTTAATATGCAATCACCTTAGTATGTTTTGTATTGTAAATAAGAAAAATATAGAACATTCCATAACAAATGGGTACCCTGCCAGCAGTCTCACCCCTGCTAAGCAGCTCACAGAAGGCCCATGTTCATGATTTAATGGGGATCATCATATCTGTGATGATGTGATTTGTCTCAGGCTCTAATGGAGGTCAAGGGGTCCTGAATTAGATCAGGCAGTTTCCTCATTCTTCCAGAGACATATTTTCAAAGGTATGAACAATCTGTGTTGCTTTCTATTTGTTCTTTCATATTTGATCTTTTTTGTTCATCTTAGAAGTAACTTTATATGACTTGTGGAGATTACAATATTTTTAATGTCTCATTGACATCTTTTTTTTCCCTATAATGTAGAGCAATAGAGTGAATCTTTTTCTTTTTTTTCTATAGCACAATACTGCCCTGTAGTCAGTGCTCAACAAATGGCCCATTAGCAATTCTCAACAAATGTTTAATGCAATTTAACTCAGAAATCTTTCCCCTAACAAAATAATATTAAATTGTCCCATTTTTAATAAACATAACTCTTATACTTTTCCTCTGTGGTAAGACATATAATTAAGTGACAATTTTCTTTAATTCTCTCTGAGGTGGAAACACACTGTTATATTGGCAGGATCAGTCAAACATTTTTTTCAGAGCTTGCAGCTAAATACTCCGTTAATTAAATTAAGTGGGATGGTCAACCTAGAATGTGCTTTTGTAAGTTTTTAATATGCAGAGTTTGTCAGATATTTATTCCCTGTTCATACAAGGTGGTCATGTAAGGTGTTACCTGTTCATGCAATGACTATGGAACAAGAAATTTATTTTTAGTGAACATATATTAAACGCTAATAATTTCAGCAATTAATAATAATTATTATTTTTGAACCATTTTGTAAAGATTTATTTGTCTCAAATGTCATCTTCTTTTTCTTAGGACTGAAAGCCTAGATGCAAGCATTCCCCCTTCACCATACTTGGATTACTTTAAATAGCACCGGACTTAACTATTCCTAAGAATTTTGGAGAATTGCTTTCTGATGCCATATTCACCTGAGGCATTTCAAGGGATTTTTACTCTTATTTTCTATTCTAATTAGTCAGCTCTTATGAAGCCTATTTTTGTTAAATTATGTTTTCCTTAAAAATATAATTTTCATCCATTATTATAGTTTATATTCATAGATTTCAGCAAAATCTTTCCATATTTTTTCTTCGATAATTATCACCTTATATGTGACTATTTTATATTTCCTTAATTCCATTCACTAAATACTTATGTGATATTTAAAATAGCTCTTAAATTTTTGTATTTCCTAAAGAATTAATGTTTGCTTTTTTTCTTTGCTAATCTTTGTCTTCTTCTTTTCTTGGAATTGTTTTAGTGTTTTTCTAACTGTGAATTTCAAGGTTAATATAAGCACATTAAAAATCAACACTTATTTGTTAATAAATTATAGTAGACTCAATATTTTGGTGCAAACAGTGCTTTGGTTGTTTTCCTGTGTTTCTTAAATGTTTTCAATGTTGTCATTTTCTAGATAAAGTGCAATTTTATTTTGGGTGAACTGTTTATCTAAATATTGTGAGATATTTTAAAAACAGTTCCCAAGTAGTGGCTTAATATTTCTAATGAAAAAAAAAAATGTCATTGCATTCTGCTCTAATAATTTTACATTTTATTTTTTTTACTTTTATAATTTCAGTATTTTTCTGTTTTCAAAACAAATTGTCAGTTTTTCACTCTCCATTACCTTTTTATTTTTTTAAATAGATCTTTATTGGAGTATAATTGCTTTACAATGGTGTGTTAGTTTCTGCTTTATAACAAAGTGAATCAGTTATACATACACATATGTCTCCATATCTCTTCCCTTTTGCATCTCTCTCCCTCCCACCTTACCTATCCCACCCCTCTAGGTGGTCACAAAGCACTGAGCTGATCTCCCTGTGCTATGTGGCTGCTTCCCACTAACTATCTATTTTACCTTTGGTAGTGTCTGTGCCACTTCTCACTTTGTCCCAGCTTACCCTTCCCCCTCCCCGTATCCTCAAGTCCATTCTCTAGTAGGTCTGTGTTTTTATTCCCATCTTGCCTGTAGGTTCTTCATGACCTTTTTTTTTTTTTTAAGTTCCATTTATATGTGTTAGTATACGGTATTTGTTTTTCTCTTTATGACTTTCTTTACTCTGTATGTCACACTCTAGGTCCATCCCCCTCACTACAAATAATTCAATTCCGTTTATTTTTATGGCTGAGTAATATTCCATTGTATATATGTGCCACATCTTCTCTATCCATTCAACTGTTGATGGACAATTAGGTTGCTTCCATGTTGAAATTTATGGTGCATATTTCCACAAGGACTTATTAAGGTTTTTGTAGCCACCTCTGAATGTGGATTCCAAATGTGAGACTTCTTAAAGAAAATAAACACAATTAATGCATGTGCATGTGTGAATTATAGTATTTCAAAATTTGAAATTTGTCCTTATATCAGGGGTCTGCAACCTTCGTGCCATGGACTAGTACTGGCCCGGGGCCTGTTAGGAACCAGGCTGCACAGCAGAAAGTGAGCAGCGGGCGAGCGAACAAAGCTTCATCTGCCACTCCCGATCACTTGCAGTACAACCTGAACCATTTCCACATCCCCCACAGCATATGTGGAAAAATTGTCTTCCATGAAACCAGTCCCTGGTACCAAAAATTTGAGGACCGCTGTGCTGCTTATATTACAGATAAACTTACACACATTTATATTATACCATTTTAATAAACATATTTGCTCTAAACATATTTACATGTATATGTAGGTATATGTGTATATATACATATGGTTACGTATGTATAAGGAATATCATATCATTCAATGAATTTTAATTATATTCAATCATCAATTACCTGACCTATAGGGAATGTGAAGGAGCAATATACACACAAAAAAATAAGTTGGTCTTAGAGAAAACAGATAAGATGACTGGAGGAATAATGGACATACAGATATCCTCAAAGGTATTCAAAAGGTGTGACATCTCTCAAAAGGCAACAGAAAACAAGAAGAATCTAGTGAACATTAAATTATAGCATCAAAACAAAACTTAAAGATAAATTTAATAAAACCATTTTGACTCCTGAAAAAAAATGTAAAACTATGAAAAATGTAAGATAAAGGAGACAGTGAACTTTTATCCTGGAAATTTCCAGAGCTGAAAAAATGCAATTAAATTTTTTGTACTTTCATTAGAAAATGATTTAGAGTGTCTAAAATAAATCAAATATGCTTTAGCAGTTAATAACCTTCTGTATTTATTTTTCAAGTATGTATGTATGTAGGTATGTATTTTATATGTAATATATAGTTACAAAATGGTCTATTTATCTATTCATCTCTGTCTGCCTGCCTATGTATCTAATCCATCTATCTACCTACCATCCATGAATGCATTTTGGTGTCCATGCATTCATCCATCCATCTGTCTACCAATATAGTGAATGGATCTTCTCTTTAGGTGAATTTTAGGTAATTTGTACTATCTCAAAATAAAATAATGTGTTAATACATTAGACTGCAGTATTTTTTTGTTCATATTTTTACTGTATCAATTATTGATGCATAACAAACTACTCTAATAATGAAAGCTTAAAACAACAAACATTGTTTTAGCTCACAATTTAGACTGGACTCTGGTGGCTAGTACGGCTGATCTCAGCAGAACTCTCTCATGTGTTTACATTAAGCTGAAGGGCACCAAGTTGGCTTTGTTTCTGAGCATATCCTGGCTGCCTGCTGGACAATCTCACTTTTTCAAGTAACAAAGGCCAGGCTTGTTCACATGGCAACAACAGAGTTTTAAAAGAGAAGCAGGAGAAAGATTTGTTGAGGTCCATGGTCAAAACTGTCACACTATCACTGTCAGATGTAATACTAGTTAAGCAAGTATCAAGGCCTACCGAGTTTCTGTTGGTGAGGAAATCAAGACTATCTCTTAATGGAATTATCTTCAAAGTCATATTGAAAAAGATGTGTGTGGAGAGAAGATTCGCTATTTTTGCCCTCTTGATTATGATCTTATTTTTACCTTGTTACTGACTTAGAGGAGTTTAATAGATTACCCTATAAACAAGTTAAATTGAGTTTTGCCTTGTTTATTCTTTTTTGTTCTCTTTTGCTTTGTTTCAGTTGTCTTTTGTTGAGTACTCACTTCAAACTGATCTCAGTATTGCCTTGTTTCTTGTAATTGTCTTGGGTTGCTGTGTGTTTATGTATTGTGTGTGTGTGTGTTTCTGTTTGGGTGTGTGTGTGCTTATTTGATAACTGGATTATTTTAAAATTATGAGTTCTAGCATACTTCTTATAAGTAGTGATGCTAATATATTCAAAATCTGGTCTGGAATCCAATTTTATCTATCTATCTATCTATCTATCTATCTATCTATCTATCTATCTATGTATCTATCTATCTATGTATCTGTCTATCTATCTATATCGATCAATATACAGTTGACCCCTGAACATCATGGTTTTGATGGTTTTGAACAGTGTGTGTCCATTTATATACAGAATTTTTTCAATAAATATGTGCTATAGTACTACATGATTTACATTTGGTTGAATCCTTGGATGAAGAATCATGGATACAGAGAGCCAACTGTAAAGATACATGTGGATTTTGACTGCAAATATGTATATATATATATAGTCTTGTTTATATTACTAATTTCTATTTTATATTAGAGAGCAATGCAATTGTGACACTTTAATTGGCAAAATAATAGGAAATTTTTAACAAAAAAATTTTTTTAATTAAGTAAAAAGTCTGGTTGAGATGAAAAGGCTAAATAAACTGTCTATATAAATAAGTTCATTTACTCTGAATTTCATGACTCCAAGGAGATGTCACTGATGCTTGTTTCCTTGCCAAGTGACATACTCATGCTAAATATTTAAAAATAATTTAGAAAGGCATAGTTTGAAGGCATTAGTTTAGTCATTCACATATCATTTTTCTATAATAAAAGAAGTCACTCTTGATAAGGGAAATAATACACTTTTATAGAGAAAGAATAAATGGTATAGATGTATATTATATTAAATAATGATGACACAGAAATTCAGAATTGATTGATTAGTCTTATTCTTCTATATTCTGCACCTAGACCTCAGACATAGAGATATAAAGTAATGTATATGAAACTTTCAACAAAAAAACATGAAAGTAACAAAAGACCACTAATTCTTATAATTTAATTGGGTTTATATAAGAGCAATCTTACAACTCAGTAACCACTCTTATCCCTATTAAAAAACCTATGTAAGGTTAAGTATATTCGCTCTCTTGTAGCATTATAATTTAGAAAATAAAATGTCTATTGAGATAATCCATAAACATGTAAATTGCATAGGTTATTTTTTTTTAATTTTGGATTATTTTTGTAGAACAGTTTTAGGTTAAAGAAAAATTGACTAGAAATTACAGAGAGTTCCCATATACCTCCTCAATACTACCCATACCCAGTTCCCCATATCTTTTACATCTTGTATTGTACATTTTTTCATAATTGCTGAACCAATATTGATACATTATCATTAATTAAGTTCATAGTTTACATTAGGGTACTTTTTGTGCTGTACGTACTGCATATGTTGACAAATGTATAATAATATGTATCCACTATTATAGTATCATACAGAGTTGTTTCACTGCCCTAAAAATCCCCTGTGATCCGCCTATTTGTTCCTTCCTCTCTCCAGATGAACTCCTGGCAATCACTGGTGTTTTTACATTTTCCGTGCTTTTTCCAGTATGTCACATTTTTGGAATCATATGTTATGTAACATTTTCAGATTTGCTTCTTTCATTTAACAATATGTTTTTAAATTTCCTCCATGTATTTTTGTGACTTGATAGCTCATTTCTTTTTATTTCTGATTAATAATCCATTTTATGAATGTCTCACTATTTATCCATTCACCTATTGAAGGACATCTTGGAAGCTTTCGAGTTTTGGTGATGATGAGTCAGTTTGCTATAAGCACTTATGTGCAGGGTTTTGTGTAGATATGTTTCAACTCATTTGCACAAATACAAAATTATGATTGCTAAATTATATGGTAGGAATATGTTTAGTTTGTAAGAAACTGTCAAACTATCTTTCAAAGTGTGTACCACCTTGCATTCTCAATGGTGATGAAGGAGATTTCCTGTTGCTCCACATCCTCACCAGCACTTGTCAGTGTTTTGGTTTTCCATTATTTTAATAAGTGTGTGGTGGTATCTCATTGTTTTGTGTCATTGTATATCATAGATGAGGTGTCAGTTCAGATCTTTTACACATCTTTTAATGGAGTTGTTATTTTCTTGTTGTTGAGTTTTACATGTCCTTTGTATATTTTGGATAACAGTCATTTATCAGATTAGTCATTTGCAGATATTTTCTTCCAGTCTGTGGCTTATCTTCTCATTCTCTTGACAGTGTCTTCTGCACAGCAGATGATGATTTTAATTTTAATAAAGTCCAAATTATTCATTTTATTTCATGGGTCATTATTTGGTGTATTATTTAAAAAGTCATCACCAAACTCAAGGTCACCTAGATTTTCTGCTACTATTCTTCTTTGAGTTTTACAGTTTTGAGTTTTACATTCAGACCTATTATCTAGTTTCAATTAATACTTGTGAAAAGTGTAAATCCTCTATGTAGATTTTTTTTTTTCAGCATGTGTATGTCCAGGTGTTCCAACCAGAGTCTTTGTTGAAAAGACCATAGTTTGCTTTTTTTATTTTATGTAATCAGCAAAAACTTACACTGATGAAATTTACATGCTTTCTATGGCTAGTAAACACCAAAAATAAGTCTTCTCTAGCTGTTGAACTTATGTTACTTACAGTTTTAATTTAACAATTGCCTTAAAATAAGGTATCAGAAAATTTGTAATAATAAAACAAGTGAAGAAGATAAAGACAGTTTTGCAGTTACTTGTAAATCTTAACCTAAACTTCAGAATCCTGTTGTTATTGAACTGGATTTGTTCCATTGTCAAAATGCAGTGCATTAACCCTACAGTAACTCTTTAAGTGTTACTTAAAGTGAAGTAGGTACAAGAATCTTAGACAAAGACAATAAAACTCTGTAGAACAATGTTCTGAGAACATTTTCTGTGTGCTTATGGTGAGCACATGTTTCATCATAAGTATGAGGAAGAACAGCTATTTATAGTTTGTTTAGCACTTTTATGCTCCTACAGCTGTCTTCTGCTAAGTGTGTTGCTGTGAGTGTAAGGATTGGATTATGTCACTGTTTTGTGCTGCACACAGCACCACCTCTTAAGACACATGAAAGAAAAAGAGAAAGCAAACGAGTTGTTAAGAGATGGATGTATCAATTAACATGATTGTGGGAATCCTTTCACAATGTATATGTATATCAAATCATCACATTACAGACTTTAAATATATTTCAATTGTATTTGTCAACTATACTTCAATAAAGCCAGGAAAATTTTTTTAAAAAGACACCAATAAAAGTTGCTTAGAAAAGTCAAAGTTAAACACCTAATTCATACCAGTGTTATTTCAGTGAATGAAGAAATTCACCACTCCCTGCTGTTTGTAATACATTCCGAAAAAACACACATATATAAGACGTTTCCTAAGAGAGCCAGTTACATGCATGATTCAGGATAACATTATTTCTGAGTTGATGTCTACTCTTCCTCCTCTTAAGTGTGAAAAGCATTCACATGATTCACTAAGGTTGAGAAGTCCCAAGATCTGATGTTAACTGGAGATCCAGAGGAGCCAATAGTGGAGTTTCAGTCTGAGTCTAAAGTCCTGAGAACCAGGAGAGCTGAAAGTTCCAATTTGAAAGACAGCAAGTTTGAGACCCAAAACCAGCTAATTGTTTCAGTTCAAGTCTGAAGGCAGGAAAAGACCAATGTCCCAGCTAAGGTCTTCATTTGATTGGATGGGGACCACTCACATTAAGAAGGGCAATACTTTACTCAGTGTACTGCTTTGTTCATACGTTAAGCTCATCCAGAACTATTCTCGCAGGCACACTCAGAATAATGTTTGACCCAATGTCTGAGCACCCTGTGGCCCAGCCAAGTTGACATATAAGTTTAGCCAAAATGGGGGAAACAATGAAGCCTCACTACACATTGACATAAAGATGGAATTTCTAACTCTTAAGCAGTCTACTGCATTAAACATTCTAAGCAATTTTTTTTGCATTATCAAATAAAAAAGATAAAATCTGTAGTAAATTTTATAAGGATTTAAATCATAAGAAACTAGATATGTATTGGAATGTTTGCACAGAATAGTAGAGAAATATATATAATTTTCTGGGAACTTGAATATTCAGTAATTTTCTGAGACTATGAAATTCATGCAAAATTGGGCTCCTAAAGGGACCCATGAAAATAGATATGGATTATTTCTCTCCATTAAACATATATAGCAACCCAAACACTAATGAGTTCATCAATTTACTTCTAATGTATGTAGAAATATTCATCTTTGCAAAAAATACGATTATATTGATTTTATTTTATTTATCTATATAAATATATATCCCGTTCTCTTTCCAGATATTGAGGTAGCTGAATCCAAGCAGAAATTAATTTTCTTATTACTAAATAAGATTCTTATTTGCAAAAATCTAATAATATGTAGCTGAAGTAACATGGACACTTCAGAGCCATAATCTCACAAGTTAGAATTTTTGAAAGCTATGTTGACCTTTCTAAGCCTCAAATGTATCATTCAGTATAATGAGTGCTAATTTCCTAAATAAAATCCAAGTGGCTTAAAAGAGCACAACTTCCGAAAGGGTTGCTTAGTCTCCCTGGTATAGTTTACTTATTAGCAAAATATAGTAAATAATGTCACAAACTTACATTGTAGGGTAGAACACGATTGTTGCAATTACACTTTTGATTGTTTTTACTAAATAATCCTCAAAGGAATGTATTTCTGATAATGTAGTAAAAGTTACATGTGATATGCAATATTAAAAGAATATTTTCCATTTTCATAAGTTTTACCAATAATCTTTATGTTCACCCACAAGCCAATTTTAAGAGTACTTTTAGGATATGAATGGGTATCAGTAAGAAAAGGCCATATCAGGGGAAATTTCTTTAGTGCACATGGAATGATAATTTTCATCATCTCCTATTGCTCTCTGAGACCTTTTTTCAGTTCTGCAAACTAATATTTTGTTGTTTTAAACCTTGAAAAACAAATGAAACATATTATTTAGTCCAATGAAATTATATGGAGGCAAAATCCTACTTGTCTTGCATAAACAGCTTCTTTAGCTTTCTTAAAGAAAATATTCCTGTACAAGTCATTCCTTGCACAATAAAGAAATATTTGCTTTATTTGATTGATAGGCAAATCATATTTGAATAAACTCTATGTTGTTCCCATGATAGCACACAGTAGGAACACTAGGAATATTTTACTTGGTTTGACAGTGACCATAACCTCTATTACAAGATTTGGAGTAACAAGTTTACACATAGTAATTCTATTTAGTAATAGAAAACTATTATTTTCCTATAGAGCCAAGGCTATTTCTTTTAGTCACTCTGCATTGGAAAACTTTGTATTTCTACTTTAATAGCTTCAGGTTTTAACTAGATAAATTTTTGAACAGGGACAATTTTAATAATAATGAACAAAGGCAGGATTTCTTCTGCATTTGGGGAAAATTTTAGATGGGATAAAATTTCTGTATTGGGGGAAATTCTATATTTTGGATTAGTTGACATGAGAAATTTAATATGACTAGGATACAAACAACACAAAGAATGAATATAATTATACACATGAGATCACACATCTATTACATGTATACACAGAGACAAAGAAAAATTAATATAATAATGATGATGAATATTTATTGAAAATTCTGTGTTCAAAATTATGCTAAGGATTTTACATGTATTGTTTTATTGCATTATTAAAACAGCCTATGAAACCAGTACAATATAAACCCATTCTGTAGCTGTAGAAACTGAGACTTAGAGACATCAACTGACTTGCCTGCCATAACACAGCTAAAAGCTGGGGTGAATAATTGATTGGAAGCAATAAAAAAATAAGTACAGTTTACAATATGCATTAGTCCATGTGAGGACTCATGTATCATTTTTCTTGCTTTCTATCACAAACTAAGATAATGACCTATATTTGAGATATTTTTCATCAGATCTCAACTTAGTGTTACCAAGTTTTATTTTAGCTATTGTAATATTAGGTTACTGTAATGTGCAAATGAATTTTAATTTCTGTGTGGCTTACCATGGAAAGTAACTTAATTCCTAATAATGAAAAATTCAAATAAGCAGTGATTCCCCTTAATGCAATGGGGGACATTTGGCTTCCAGTGTGAGATGGTAGAAGAAAAGAAAGATGGAAGAAGATGATTAGCTTTTATCTGCTTTGGCCTGAATCAGAAATACATCACTTCCAGTCTCATTCCTTTGACCTGAAGTATTTGCATGACTTCAATCCAACTGCAAGGGGAATGTAAAATGCCAGGTAATACATGCATATCTGGTGAGTGCAGTATCTGTCACAGAGTGGTTATACCAAATTTTAAATCTTACATGCATTTTATATTATATGTTATTGTTAGGCTGGTTTCCCCTTAAAACAAGGAATCAAACATACATACTTAATCCAGTCAGAGAACCCAGGAAACATTGGTAGAGGAATGGGGAATTTGAACAATAATAGACAGAAGTCAGTAAAGGTTAGACTATAATACAAGTTACAACTGTGGAATAGCTTACTTTTGCTGGGAACTCTGGGAATAAGGGGACTCACAGTCATCAACAGAGAAGTGAGGAAGGTGGAATGTGTATTCACTATCATCCATCCATCACTGGTAGGATGATATTGTAAGAATGAGGGTTCTAGTTGTAAGAGAAAGCCCTTTGGTAAAGAGATCTAGATATTGCTGTTGGTAGTCATGAAAAAGGGGAATGTGGGTGGGATGTTTATTATAAATAAACGTAGTGTGTGTGTGTGTGTGTGTGTGTGTGTGTGTGTTTGAAATGCTCCTTAATTTATTTATATAGGTACATACATAGACAAAATGTATATCAATGACTATCACATATATAATTTTATATACTAATAATATATATAATATATGATAATAAAGAATATTTTTATTAAAGGAATTATTTCCTTTTGGACCAAAAAAAAATCTGCAAGTAAGATAAATTCAGTTTCTCTGACTGTCCCAGCAGAAAGCAAAGTTATACTTAATGATTGCACTCCGTGAAGTTAAGGAAATGCATGGGTTGACTTGCACACAATCCAGTTCTCACATCGTATATACTGCTACAGGATTTTAAGCTGAACATTTGAGAACTAAGGTTTCTAGGTGAGAAAAAACACTCTGTATGATATGAGTTGCCTGAGATGTGCTATATTCTCGGATCTGTGAACTGAGGATATAGTTGTGGTATTACCTTTACCTCTCCTTTTTAACTTATTTTCCTTCAAACAACAACATAATGTATAATTTACATTACTCAGTGATGGATAAAGAATACACTGGTAACTGTGGGTTGAACAAAATATTTACCATTTTATTAAAAGAGTAAAGCATTTATAAACTATTAATCTCTCTTAACCTTAAAACCATGCAATTATAAACTGCTGTTCATGTTATATTAAACAAGATTTAGTTCATCAATTCTAAATGTACACTACATTACCAAATGCATTTTATTCTTTTTTATGCAGTGATTTGAGAAGTTTTGACTCTTTAATTAGTAAATATTCTGTATATAAGAGTTTCAAAGCAGATATAGCCTCAAATTTATATCTCTAGAAGAAAGAGAAGCGTTTTTTCTAAAGACCTAATTTCCTCATTTCCAGGTCTAAGTTTCTCACTATTTTCATCAAAGTCCTACATGATTTGGGTTCCAAATGACTCTCCAGTATCGTGTCATACTTCTTTATCCATAGCTTATTTCCCCTTACTTGACCACTTTCATTCCTTCATATACATCAAGAATGTACTGAGCCTTCAATTTTGCTGTTTTCACTGAAATTCTCTCTTACCAGTCATGTGCATTATTCTCTCAATATATTCAGATCTCTGCTAAAAGGTCAGATCATCAAATAGGACTTCCCAGATCATCCTACCTAACATTCAACCCCAATTTATTCTGTCCCTATTCCTGCTTTATTTTCTCACTAAGGTGTATTACTCCTGAGAACATTCGTATGTTCAGTTGCTTATGAATGTGTGGTTTTCTCCTAATTAGTACGTAATCTCCATGATGGCAGGGACCTTTACCTTAGTCACTCTAAAATCTCTGGTGCCTAGAACATTGTCTGAAATACAGGACACATTCAAAAAATGTATTTAATCAATATAAATTAATAAATGGATGAATTAGTTTTAAAGAGAAGATGATTGAAACATAAAAGGATTGTCTCATAATATGAAATAATTATCTTCAACACAAGTCATGTCAACTATAATACTATATAAACCAAGATTTTTTGATTGTCGTACATGAATTAATTTATTTGTTCCTTTCTACAGCCCTAAGAATTGGATTTTATTATTATTCCCGCATTATTGAGGTAAAATAGTAGCTAAGATCCAGATTCAGTCTGTATAAACAGATAGTTACCATTTCATCATACATTTTTGTGGACTGATTTGGTGCAATTGTTAACTAGCAATTTTTTTTTTTTTTTTATGAAACCAAACAGGAATTTCTCAACAATAGAAGAGAATTTATATTTTTTGTTTGTTGTATTTTTGTTTTGTTTTGTTTTGTTTTATGGGGTTGCTTAGTGACTGTGGTGGAGTTATTGATTTAGGACATAGTAAAAGGTACAATTACTATATTATATCAATCAGATGTAGCAAAAATGATTCATAATATGGTATTTAGGATATTAGAAATCCATGGGATAACGAGGAATAAGAAAAATACTGAAGGAATTTATCATTCTGAAAGGGTATATAAAGCACTGAGTTTAAGCTTATCAACATCTGGGAGGAGAATGGCTAATCCTCTTAAAATCCTTGGATGGGTAATGTCTCCTCTAGCAATCCTGTTAAGCTGTTTAACTTGTATGTGCCTAGACTACCTGCTTCCCTAGGTAGGACCAGAGGCCAAGTTTTGTTTTATTAAGCATGATAATGAAGGAAGAATAATCCAAATCCGAATTATGCATTATCAAGTACACATCATCCCCAAACCAGTTTCACATCAGCCACATTAGGTTCTCTTCCATTTCTTTGTGAGAGTTTAATGTGTAGTTTGGACATTCTGTTACTTATATTTCCCCATGGATTTACAAAAATATTAAGTCCTGATAAGTGGGGCTCATTAGACAGTACATCATTGTTGAGTGTGTGTGTGTGTGTGTGTGTGTGTGTGTGCAGTTTCCTAGAATCAGGGATCAAATTGCTCAATATAAGAAAAAGGATGCTCGAAATACAAGGGAGATTCTGGAGATGGGAAAACAAAACACTGACAATAAACACTTTATATAGATGGTAAAGAAAAAAACAAAACAAAACAGGTTGTCAATGATAGCAAAGGAACACAGGTTCACTATTACCTTTGTTGGTAGATACATAATGCAATTCTTCCCTTTCCCTCAGTCTTTCCCCCGTTAGTGTTCTCTCAGGGCAAAATCAGACCTCTATTCATCTGGGATATATACATAGCACGTGTCTAAAGAGGTGAGTTTAGGGCAAAAATAGGGCTAGAATAAATCAGTGGTTCTGGAACTCATATCTTCATTACAATTTTTTTGTGGGGAAAACTTTAAAAAAGTATGTCTTTAAATTAGGTCTTTAAAAAAGTATAGATTCCTGAGTTTCATTCTCAGAACTACTGATTTAGTATGGGGAAGTTTGAATGGTATAAATCAATACATTTAAAACGCATCCTAGGTTGTTAGAATTATCAGTCAGGATGGGAACAACTTCAGTCATTGACTCTGACATTTCCTCCTGTTCTGAGAGTCTAAGATGCTAAACTCTCCCTCCACATTCTTCTTTTCTCCAGTGGCTACAGTGAGAATGAAATAACAACACTCCATTGGCTTTGATGCCACCTATGTGAACATCTATAGCCTGAAAGACTTATGGGTTCCCAGCACTCTCTGTTCCATAACTGGAGACTGCAAAATATGAGCTATGTTTAGAGCTTTTGCTAAACAAGTCGCCTTAATCTGAAAACAACCAGGTGCATTTTACCTGCAGTTTTCCTGGCATGCTGAGGATGTACTGCATTGTTTTAAATTGCATTTCAGAGTATCTTGGAATGTCTCTGCTGATCACTCTGCCTTTAGTCTGCCCACTAAATTCTATCTTATTGACATGTGCATACTACTATATTTAAGATAGATAACCAACAGGGACCTACTGTAAAGCACAGGTAACTCTGCTCAATATTCTGTAATAACCTAAATGGGGGAAAAAAATGAAAAAGAATAGATACATGTATATGTAAAAATATAAATATATATTTTTTTAAAAAACTGCTTTAAGAAATTTTAACAATTGATCCTCAGCTATGTGATTAGTATCAATGCATGTGCTTGGTATGTGATATTGGCAGATTAATTCTGTTCTACATCTTGGTGTTACTGATTCTGTCTTTTTTTTTTCAATTTAATTTTAACTTTTTATACAGCAGGTTCTTATTAGTTATCTATTTTGTACATATTAGTGTATACATGTCAACTCAAATCTCCCAATTCATCACACCACCACTGCCCCCCACCCCTGGCTTTCCCCCCTTGGTGTCCATATGTTTGTTCTCTACATCTGTGTCTCTATTTCTGCCTTGCAAACTGATTCATTTGTACCATTTTTCTAGATTCCACATATATACGTTGATATACGATATTTGTTTTTCTCTTTCTGACTTACTTCACTCTGTATGAGAGTCTCTAGGTCCATCCACGTTTCTACAGATGATCCAATTTCATTCCTACTGATTCTGTCTTAATGTCATATACTTTACATAGGTTATAATGATAGTGATAAAATGGCACCAAAAATTTTAAAAAGTCAGATTGCAGTAGCTATGAGTCTTAGAACTTGAGTGTTATCATTAATATATATAATAATGTATATTATATATAACATATAATGAATATATTCTTAATATATAATGGAATATTATATTATCAATATATGATATATTATTGATATGTAATAACTATTATATAATATATAGTAAATATTATATAATAAATGTTTTATATAACTAAAGTAATACATAATTATACATGCTATATATATAATATAAATAAATATATAAATAAATATATATATACTTGATTTAAATGAGAATTTCATAGCATATCTGTACCACAAAATTTACTTATATCTCAGAAGACACTATAGCATTCTTGATATGGTTTACTTCTTTTTAGAGTTAAATATATTTTCATAAGAGAGGAAAAAGCATTCAGTGATTATTTTAAGATAATAATTTCACGTGAAAATTACATTTTTGTGTTCTATCTTCCCTTTGCTGATTGGTGACATCAAAGTTATTTCACATAGTTATCCAAAGCATAGCACTGAATCTGTAAATTAATTCAGAGCTATTGTAATTTTCTCGTGCAACTGTCTTATTTTTTTCTGTTATGTAAATGATCCAGATGGCAACAAGATCTTAAAAGATAAACAATGTAACATAATTTGGGCAAAATTATACCTGATTATGTCTGATAATGGGAAAATAAATGTAGTATGATGTCTTCAACTTTAGGAAATATAATTTCTTTTTCCAAGTTTGAATTATTGTTCTGTCTATTGCTTTTTTGTTGTTGTTGAGCAAGTTTTTGGATCTGGATTTCAGATCTAGATTATCATTGATAATATAGGGAAAATAAGAGTGATATTCCAAGAGTGTTTTAAGTCCTAGAGTAAATATTTGTAAAATGTCTGTATCACAACTTATACTCAATTAATTCAAGTTATTTTTATTGTAGTCTCAAAGTCAAAAAATAAGGTAATCACACTAATCATATATATTTAACTGGATTGTATATACAATATAATTATAATTGGATATATTGGATATACATAATCATATATAATTGGACATATAATTTGATTACAAATTATAATCAAAATTACATAAGTTCTTCAGGTTTGGGAAGAAAATAGATTTTGTTATACATATTTTCTAGAAATGTGACCTATTGCTTCATCATGACCACAGGCATAACCCTCTCCTTACCCTTGTGTTTAGAGTTTGCACGGTATAATTCTAAGGTTGTGGACGTTTTCTTTCTCTTAGGTATTTCTCTGCCCATAAGTTAAGTTCCTGCTGGCCTTGATCTTCAGCAACTCTGGCTAATATAACGTCCTGTGTCCTGAATTCTTTGTTGTAAACACTGCCTTAGTTCTCATTTGTAATCCACGTTATGAACAAGATCCACTACCACATGTGACAAAGGTCTGTCAGGCCATCTACAAATGTCACCTGTACTTGAACCTTAAAATTCTTCCTTCAGCCAAGTCTGACTGCTATGTATACACATTCACTCTATGATAAGGAGAAAACAACTTTCAATTCCAATAAGGTAGCAATCAATTTATTTATATCTCTAAAGAAAAACTCCAATCACAGTCCATAATGGCTGTTCTTTAGGTTAGTTCAGTTATAGAATGTGAAAGAACTGGTCAATAAGAGGTCACCTTAAAGTGTTCTTGAATCTGTTTGCTGAGCTTTGCTGCCTCATCTCTCTGTTAGTCCTGCAGGAAGAATTACTGGAGTAGTTTATACGGTGCCTGTGTGTTCACTATGTGTGACTGCTTTCACACATTTGTTTCACTTGAAATCACAACTATTGCTGTTTACACATCCCTGTTTCTGGCTATCATTATAAGACACATAACAAGGATATTTACTTTAAAAGATGACAAAAATAGATCATTGGATGAAATGGAAGTATGCACTTTGGAGTGGAAATATAACCAAGTCGGTGATTTTTAAAGGATGAACTCAGATTGTATTACAGAGTGTTTAAAGAAACAAAAACTGCAACATTCACATTGGCAGCATGGATGGTTATACTGATGCTTAGGAGTTAGAGACAAATCTTTACCAAATTCAGACAAATGCATGCAGAATGAACGAATGATTTTTACAAACATTGAGTTAGTTTGACAGGAATGTGTAAAATTAAACTTTACTTACATTGGTAATGTAGGTGACAAAATACTAAGTAGATTAATCAAAAATTTACCATTTTGTTCGCATATGCAGATAGGTACACATAAGCCCTCATGGGGCAAGCTTCTTCATAAATATCTAGCTAATTAATTCATTAAGTCAACATATACTACCGTGTTCTAGGCACTAGGACTCACAGGAAATATAACAAGGAATAAGTTCATCTTGAGGAGATATACAAGTTAATCAGTTAATGTATAGAAGTATGTTCTGAGGAACATACCACAACCTTAAAACTTCTTATTTCCGGAAAGACACACACATACACATACAAGCATAACTTACATATGCACAAGTATATTTTATATACTCCCTGCAGAATTTGGAATTTGCACATAAGTCAAGAGCAAAAGAAAAAAAAAATCAACTTTCGAGGAAGGACTTAGGTAAACATATTAAAGATTAGAACTTTGAGCAGGATATATATAAATCTTATATAGAAGTGGTCTGGAATACGTTTGTTCTTTGGTTTCAGGAAGAAGGGGTAATGTTTTTAATTCTGCTCCAGGTCATGTGGAACACAGTAATACGCACAAGTGTGTTTGAACACATACATATGCATGTGAACACACACACATCTGTTTTTAATCCTCTTGTGTGTCTTCCTCATCTGAGTACTTAGCAGTGACAACCAACTTCAAGGCTAGGCAAAAAACAACCAAGAAAAGAACACGTTTGTCTTATTAATCTTGCCCCCAACCATCATCCTCCACTCCCTGAATACTTCACTCTTCTCTGTGGATCCTCTAAACACTCACACCCTTTTAAGTAGTCTGTTCATTAAATTTCTCAACATCCTCAACATGAGT
This sequence comes from Neophocaena asiaeorientalis asiaeorientalis, assembly GCF_003031525.2. Classification (NCBI taxonomy): domain Eukaryota; kingdom Metazoa; phylum Chordata; class Mammalia; order Artiodactyla; family Phocoenidae; genus Neophocaena; species Neophocaena asiaeorientalis. The sequence continues at coordinate 6,443,212 of NW_020175684.1, read as the reverse complement.
GTAACATTTGTTTAATGATGGGATCTGACTGATTTAGAAGGAAATGTTCAATTTTATAGACTCAAGACTAAACTCATCCTCATCAACATCCCTTAAAAAACATTTCTTCTAATGTTATTTTGGTTCAAGACGTTCTCCTTCATGTAGGTCAGTAAGCTAGAATCTTAGCAACATGTGTTATTTTGTCTTTTTCCTCAATCTCAGTGGCTGAATATGTCTTTCCAAATCAGCTTGAAATACTTAACTCACCAACTTCCTGTTTCTTCTCATCTGTTTTGGATACATTGTTTTCTCTTTCCTATTGCTCCTGATTCAAGAATATTCCTCACCATAATGAAGACTTTGGGGGCTCTTTCCTCAATATCTTCAACTAGGGGCCAACCATATCTATAACTCCTACACAACCTTAGCTCTCTAGTTTGGGGAGACCCACCTCTTACACAGCCTGTGCACAAACTTTTAGTCTGGAAAATAATTCAGCCTCTGTGTTTTTAAGAGTATATTTCATTAATGAAATTCTGAGCCTATTCTATGAGGAACCATCATGGTGATCCTGATAAACATGTCCTATAGCTCAACTGCACTTAATTATTAAAAATGACTACTTATTCTCCCAGTCAGTTAAGATAAAAGGATTAAAAGCTTCAGCTCTAGTCAATTCAGACTCATTGATGGAACCTCTTCTAAGGTGACTGAATGATGATTAGTGGCTAACAATGAACTTCTGAGCTTCCTTAGCTATCATCATACCCAGAGACAGACACAAGATCATCTTCCAATGGCAATCAATCAAATGACTTGAGGAGTCTCTAAGCCGAGATCCAAAACACCTACATCAAAAAGCAACATAGTTGCTCATTCCAGATGCTACAGTATCAAAAACAGTGATGCTGGGAACTTACATTTTTTCTATTGCAGATCATCTTCTTACAGACCTGTCAGGAACCAGCTGCAAGCTGACACAGTCCTTGCAGCTTAAAGCATACCGAAGTTCTGCTTAATTCTTGACAGGACCCAAAAGAGTTATTAGAGAAGATATGAGTCTTAGCCTGTGAAGTTGCTTGCGATTTCTCTAACAATACTTTGTACTCAGTATGTTTCGGTAGTCACAGTCTGTTCTCACGCATGTTTATATCCTGGTTCGCAGAATGTTTTGCACTATAATTTCAACATTAAGGAAATACTGTCTGATGATTTGGTTTGGTGATTTTAACAAAAACATGTATTGTCTACTGCAATATATAAAAACAAGTTTGATGAGAAATAAAGTGTGTGTGTTTGTACACCACCCTCCTGACCCCATCTCTTCTTAATCCCCTCACCTGCTCTCAGAACTTGTTCCTCAGTCTAACAGCGACTGACACAGACCATCCTAACCTCCATATTAATAGGGATGATTCTGCATGTTACTGGGAGTTATCATGGAAGTGTAAGTATTGTCCAATTTGGGAAGGTGATCTTTAACCATCAGCATTCCTCTGCTGGCTTCTGCTAAGTTGAAGCTCATATTGTTCTGTCCAAATCATTCTGGAAAATCATACACTGAAATCAGAGTCTGAAATCCATGTTCCTGTCATGGCCTCCATTCTCCTGGACCATGTGCTCTGCATCCTCTTCCACTTGACCCAAGCATCCTCAGGCTTTTTTTTTTTTTTTTTTTTTAACTCCTGACCATTGGACTGCTCAGCTGAACTCTGCTGAGGTGCACAGGTCTCTGTGAGGCTACTATATGGCATTTTTGTGTCTACTTCTAACTCCACTATTACTCATAAAATAAAAATAATTGACAATGGGATTGAACATTTTGCTAAGTGTGCAGTCACTCCACCTATTCTTGGGGGATGTAAACACAAAGTCTTCTCTTCTTGAAAATCCTTACTCCTTCCTTTCTGCCAAATTTCTTCCCCTCTCTAGTTTTTCAAATGTGTATTTCTTTTCCCTGTGGGAGAAAATCTAGTTTTTGCATAATTTTCCATTGTTCCCCACTCTATAGTTTTCATGGTGTAAACTCTAGGCTATGAGCCCTTTAGTTTCTGGGCATTTTTGGGTTAAAATTCATCTTTAAAACAGCCTAGCTTTCATACTAATAAAGGTGTTTCTGCTTTAAGATTAGTATCTCTTGTAAACATGAAACATAATTTATTTAGAAATCTGCCATTCTCCCTGAAGCAATGAATGTCACTGATTGACATTACATTCATTTTAGGGTATTTTTGCCTGTAAGCAACAGAATTTTGTCTCAAGTTGGTTTAATCAATAATGAAATATATGTTCCAACATGAAGGCAGTCGAGAGTTGTATAGTCTTCAGCGGTGGTTGTTTCAGCAGTTCAGTAGCATTTTAAAAATCCAGACTCTTTCTATCCTGCTTCTCCTGTGTTAGTTCATTCTCAGGCTGGTAGTAAGATAGCTATATCCATTTTAATTTTCACAGCCCCGGGCACATTCACATCAAGAGGAAAATGAGAATCCTATCTCTTCTTGTAGTTTCTCTTTGAAATGAGAAAACTCCTTGAAGTTTCTGAGTCCAGGGCTACCAGTCATGAGAGTAGAATTGTAGTCCACTCCTTCACCAGTCTCTGGCAAGATATTGAGGTTTACCCCAAGATTGATTACACCACAGGATTCAGCTTCCCCTGAGGCATGATGGAGGTAGAGAGAACAGGTATGTATCTTCAACAAATGGGTTCTATTAGGAAAGATAATGGCATGAATATTTATTGGGTAGGCAGATGGTGAAGTCTGCAGTAATCTTAAAACAATACTTTCCCACAAAAATATACATGTGAGGAATTTAAAGATGTCTTTGTTTCAAATGCTAAAGATTTTAGATTTATCCTATAGAAAAAGGGCACCATCAAGGGTTTCTGAGCAGAGGTATAAGATGACCATATTTGCATTAAAGGCTGAACTTAGAAAATGTGTGGGGAAATGGAGTTATGATGTATGTGTCGACTAAAAATAATGTACAACATGAGAGTTGTAAGTTAAGTTCTGTTTGGGGCAAAACGAAGACTAGCCTGAGAGAAAGCATTTCTGATAGTTCTGAGAAACAGCTCCAAAGAGGTAGTGGGGAAATGTCAGGATATATGTAATTTTGGTGAAGGGAGAGTACAGGCAATCAAGCACATATTTTTTGCAGAAGGTTGCTGCTGTTCTCGTGAAAGTTACTGCTAGTCACGAGGAGCAGACGTCACCATGAAGGATTTTAGTGCTTTTCTAGATACCAGGAGATGCAGGAATTTGGCTCATAAAATCTTCTCCTGAACAATCTAACTATCTGAAGACCTGTTCTGCCAATTTTTCCTAGAGCACAGAGTGCCTTATTCCTGATTTCCACCCTTAACTCCTTTCAGAGGTTGTTGAACATCAGCAGCTGCAGCTGTTCATAATATGATCCTTGTAGAGGTAGATGTCAAGTGCCAATTTGGAGGAGACATATGTGCGTAGATTTTGGGGGTGGAGAGGAAGCTACATGCAAAATTCCAGAAAGCCCCAAAAGCTGTTTAGAAAGTAAAGTTGCTCAAACAAAAAGAGTGAAGAGGGAGAAGAGAGGTTTTTATATTACTACTTTTCCCACTGTCCCTTTTTTCAAAAGAGTTTCTGCCTGTATTTGCCTCTTCAGAGACAAACTTCCGTATGAAAGTGAATTGGATAGGCCGCCCCTCTAACTGGAGAATGGAGAAGGTAAAAATAAAGGGTATGTTTCATAGAGATGAACATGAAGTGCAAAGAGGAGAACCAAACACCATATCAACCTAGGCAGGGAGAAAGCAAAAAGTGGATTTAAAAAGAAGATTCAACAATGACGATAAATTGAATGAAACTCTAAGAGAGGAATGTTTGGCATTGATAAGGAAACTAAACTGGTTTAGATCACATACATTTTTTTTTAACATCTTTATTGGAGTATAATTGCTTTACAATTGTGTGTTAGTTTCTGCTTTATAACAAAGTGAGTCAGCTATATATATACATATATCCCCATATCTCTTCCCTCTTGCATCTCCCTCCCTATCCCACCCCTCTAGGTGCTCACAAAGCACCCGAGCTGATCTCCCTGTGCTATGCGGCTGCTTCCCACTAGCTATCAATTTCACATTTGGTATTGTACATATGTCCATGCCACTCTCTCACTTCGTCCCAACTTCCCCTTCCCCTTCCCCGTGTCCTCAAGTCCGTTCTCTAGTAGGTCTGTGTCTTTATTCCTGTCTTACCCCTAGGTTCTTCATAAACACTTTTTTTTTTTAGATTCCATATATATAGATCACATACATTTTTAGATCCATTTTTTGGCTTTCATTTGAGGATGGTAGGAAACCTAGACTTTGTGATCAGACAGATCTGTGTTTACAACTTGTCATTCGCAATTAAAAGCTAAGACACCCTCTGTTATCTTGGAGGTTGTTTTCGGCATAGACTTGGGCTGGAACCCTATCTCTATGCCTGCTAGTGTGTTACACATAGTGATTCAGGCCATGGATACTGGAGAAACACTGCCAGGGTTTTATTCCGGTTTCACTGTCAAGTGTTTATAGCCATGAGCAAGATGTTATAGTCCTCTGTATACTTTAGCTGTCTCATCTGTAAAATGGAAATAATTACAGTATCTACAACATAATATTGCATGGATTCAATACCAGGTATATTTTTACTTGTGTTTGTTTATACTTCATGATTTTGTTTTCCTTTTTTAATTTTAAAGTTGTCTCCTGGTCAGTGTAGAAAGATAATCATACATTTCATACTCTATTTAAAAATTCTGACAGTTACAAAAAATGAAAACATTAGCCTCCCTATAATAATTTAGATATTATGGGATTTTTAATGCCTTACTTTTGGTTCATTTATATTCCATGCCACTACATTAAATTACTGTGGATGTGTGGCCTTGTCATATGAGTTCTTATAAAGTATGACAAGAGACTATTAGCTTGTGATATATATACAGTGGATTATGCTCAGTGATCTATGAGTATGACTTGAAGTATGTTGAAGGTTTGAGGGATATTTAACTTTTTTTTGAGGTCTCTTCTTAAAATCGAGTAGGTTAAAATAGCAGCAATACATAAATACATACATGCACCACTTAAAATGTGCTGCGTGTTAGTAGTGCTAGTGTATCATTAATTTAGCAATACTTTTGCATATATTCTTTTATTACTTTTGTAGAAAATAATGTATCTATATATTTCTTTTTTCATGGTCTGTTCATAGTAAAGAATACAAGAGAAATGAAAGTCTATGTGTCCACCACTTGGATTAGGAAATAGATTCTTTGTCACCTCTCATGTGGTCTTCCTGATTTCCCCATGTGCAATGTCCAAAGTTCACGTTCAACTCTGTAGATATTACTAAGTAATCCGAAGTGATGGTACCAATGACTCTCTAACAAGTGATAGATAAAAATCCTAGTTTCTACAAATCCTTAGCAATATTTGCTATTAATAGATTTTAATTTAATTTTTTGCCAAACTTTTAATTATGAAATTGCATTTCTTTGGATTTCAGTTGTTATTTTCCTAATTTTAATGAGTTTGAGCATATTTTCATATGTTTATGGACAGTTTGTATTTCTATTCTGTAAAATGCCTCTTCATATCATTTAACCATTTTACCATCTTATTGTTTGACCTATGGTAATGACTGATAGGACTTCTTTACATTCTGATTAAAAATTCTTTGTTGAATCAGTATTATCCTGACATAAGGATTTTTTTCTCTTTAATGTATGTTTTCTTTGAAATTTTATATAGTTCATGTTGTTAATCACTTCCATTAGAGTTTGCATTTATTTTCTTGCTAGAGCAACCCCTCTCTATGCAGAATATAAAGGTATTCTTCTATATTATCTTCTAAAAGCTTTATAAGCTTTCTCTTTCAAATTATTTCATGCAAATAAAATTGAGTCTTATACATGCTATGAGGTAGATATCTAGTTTCAGTTTCAGAACTAAAATTGTCCCAAATGCACTTACTGTCTTTATATATATATATTTTTTATGGTAAACAATATATTGATAATTTCCAAATTATGGAACTTACTAATTGTTAGTAGCATCGCTGTATAACTTCGTAGATAAATGTTTTCAAATTACCTGAAACACGTGTTCTGGAATAAGTCAAGTCTCCTATACATTTTTTAATATGATCCTGTTTCAGTCTTTGAAACAAATGGGCCATTTTTTTTATTCCTATACAAATACCTCAGATTCTTAATTACTAAAAATGCTATCATCTACCCTAATATCTATAAAAAAACCTATCACTTCATTGTTCTTTTTGAGTAGTCTCAGTTACTCTTGATCATTTTCTCCTGCATTTGTTATATACTATAAACATCCAGTTGTGTTTATTTTTTAAAATTGTATTGATCCTAATGGTCATATTAGAAGAATTGTAATCTCCTTTTTATAAAATCTTTTCTCTATAAGAACATATTTTTTCCCTCTCTCTCTACATTTATTTAGGTATTACCAATGTCTTTCAAAACTATTGTAATTTTCACCACTTAACATGGTTTTTCTTTAGCTTTTATTCAAATTTCTCTTATCAGATCGAATAGTTTGATAGGAGTTATTAAATATTACCAAACTTTATACTGATTTAAATGGCAATGCTGTTTTTCTCTGTTAATCCCTTTCACTATAAGAAGTCACATTCATTAATTAATTGATACTAAAATATTTTACATTCATGATATTCACCCAAATGGGTCCATTGTGTATTAATATTTTTTCATGCATTACTGAATTCAGTTTACTAATATTTAGATTAGGATTCTTGAACCAATAGTTGTGATTGAGATAAATGTACAATTACCCTTTTTTTTCACTGTTTTTATTTGGTTTTGGTATCAAGAATATTTTCCACTTGTGTAATAAATTTGAGACTGAACTTTTTTCTATTATCTAAAACAGTTTTTATAAGCTTGCATTTAACTATTCGTTGATATTTAGTGAAATGGGAGCCATCTAGATTTGGTGTTATTTCAAGGAAAAATTAATTACTAACTAATTTTTCTAAAAGTTTCTAGAGGACAGGTGAACTATTTTCCCAACTGAAATTTTGTTCAACCATCACCACAAAAGTAAAGGAAGCAGAAAATCTCTTTGACACAGATATTCAAGACATGTTATATTATGTTTTGTCATGTTATCCTATGATGAAGCCACAAGAAATCTTGAATGTTGGAGGAATATGTAATTAGTTAAGAACATGTTATTCATTTGGGCACTTTTTTACAAAAAGAAAAATATATTAAATTTTACATCTTCCTACACTGTTGGTTAGGAAATTCATCCACATTCTCCCATCTGATAGAGGAACCTTCCTCATGAAGATGTGTGTGACCAATAATACTGGTAGATCCAGGGCTTGTGAGCACTCCTCTATACAAAAATAACTGAACTGAAGGTCAATCTCTCAAAGTCAATTTCTCACATATTACATAACCTTATTCAGTCTGGACTTCAGGCCTGCCTGAAATCTCTCCTGCATTAGTTGTATTTACAACTACAGAAATTAAACACTTCACTATTTCCTGTGCTTAGAACAAAAATTATAACCATTGTGTTGAGTAAAGGTGGAGAGTTTTAAAGCAATAAATTAGAGAAATGAATAAAAGAGGTGATATTGCAACTGATGTTTCCCCAAATGCATCTTAGAACAGTCAGAGCTAAGATGAATATTAACACATTTGTGCATGATTAGTACATTTTCCCCTACCATTTCACACCTATTTTAGAAACATAAATGCAAATATTATCAACTAACCACTATTCATGTCCTAGGAAACTATATGAGACCTACAGCTGGCTAATACTAATATTTGTTGGGTATAAGTAAAATGAAACAAACAGAAAAATATCAGTAGGCCACCAATATGATAATCCTTCACTGCTGTTAAAAAAATGTTCTTATTCAAGCACCCCCATATGACTACTACTTGCAGCCAGAGGAAGTAAAAGGAATAGTCACTTAATTAGCCCATGTCAAAAATATAAACAACTTTACAGCTAAGAGGATAAGACCGTAAGATTATCTGGTCTTTTTCACAAACGTTCAGCATTTTTTCTACTCTAGAATCAGAAACTCATCAAATTTCAGTCCTTTACAAATTACACTTTTAAACTTGCTCTAAAAATGTTCATGTAATTCATTATGCTGATTTCTCAGTACTTTCATACCTGAAAAGGTTAAAATGTTCATCATTCTAATAATTCATTTAAAAGTAGTGTGTGAAAACAAAACAAAACAAAACAAAAAAAAAATCCCAAAATGGGCAGAAGACTTAAATAGACATTTCTCCAAAGAGGATACACAGATTGCCAGCAGCACATGAAAGAATGCTCAACATCACTAATAATTAGAGAAATGCAAATCAAAGCTACAATGAGGTATCACCTCACACCAGTCAGAATGGCCATCATCAAAAAATCTACAAACAATGCTGGAGAGGGTGTTGAGAATAGGGAACCGTCTTGCTCTGTTATGGGAATGTAAATTGATATAGCCACTATGGAGAACAGTATGGAGGTTCCTTAAAAAACTAAAAATAGAACTACCATATGACCCAGCAATCCCACTACTGGGCATATACCTGAGAAAACCATAATTCAAAAAGAGTCATGTACCTCAGTGTTCATTGTAGCTTTATTTACAGTAACCAGGACATGGAAGCAACCTAGGTGTCCATCAACAGACAAATGGATAAATAAGATGTGGCACATATATACAATAGAATATTACTCAGCCATAAAAAGAAATGAAATTGAGTTATCTGTAATGAGGTGGATGTACCTGGAGACTGTCATACAGAGTGAAGTAAGTCAGAGAGAGAAAAACAAATACCATATGCTAACACATATATATAGAATCTAGAAAAAAAGGAAAAAGTGGTTATGAAGAACCTATGGGGAGGACAGGAATAAAGATGCAGACATAGAGAATGGACTTGAGGGCATGTAGGGGGGAAAGGTAAACTGGGCAAAGTGAAGAGCGGCATGGACATATATACACTACCAAATGTAAAATAGATAGCTAGTGGGAAGCAGCCGCATAGCACAGGGAGGTCTGCTCAGTGCTTTGTGATCACCTAGAGGGGTGGGATAGGGAGGGTGGAAAGGAGATGCAAGAGGGAGGAGATATGGGAATGTATGTATATGTATAGCTGATTCACTTTGTTATAAAGCAGAAACTCATGCACCATTGTAAAGCAATAATACTCCAATAAAGATGTTTAAATAAGTAAATAAATAAACAGTAGCTAGGTTAACTACCTCAGCATAAGTAAATAAATAAATAAATAAATAAATAAATAAATAAATAAATAAATAAGTAGTGTGTGTATTCGGTTAGTGAAATTCTTCCCAATTTAAAAAAAAAAAAAAACTTATTTGACTACCTCTTACATTTAACCATCTGGTTATAAAATGAAGTATTTAATGTTTCCAAAATAATTTTTTAAGCAATAGTTTATTTTTCATTGTGTCTTTGATAAATAGCTCCCTTAGCAAGGAATTGCCCCAGCAATTAGCATAGGTATTCATGCAAGATTTTTCTAGTTCCATTTAGATATCATATTATGATTAATTTCTTTTATCCTCTCTTTACTATTATAAGAGGAATTATCTATATTCAGAACTCATTAATATAAACCTCAAAATATGGTTCCATAAGAATTATAAGCTAAAATTAAGTGATTTGCCATTCTAAACAGATTTCTATACTTGCAAATTTAAATGAAGAGGTGTATTGCTTCAAACATAAATTTTGTAAAAATGCAAACTGTTCAAATATATTTTTTAAAAAGTAGAAGAAAAAAAAATTTCGTACCTATCATTTAGAATTTGACAGTTAAAATCTATTTCACTAGGCTCTCTTCTTTTACATTGTTGTAATACATGTGAAAACTCTGGCAGAGCAAAGACATAGAATGTAAAACCAAGAAGAAGTGATGGCTATAACCAAAATAATCCCAAATGAAAAGGCATTTGTAATCTCTGTTTCGAAAATAACTATTATTAAAGGTTTGACGTTTGCTGGTTTGTTTTAAAAGGGTTAAATAAAATAATATCACTGAAATTTGGAAATTTTGGAATCTCCGGTTAAATATTTCATTCTTCTTAAAGTTAACCATTTTTTAAAAAATCAAATACATGAGTTTAAAAATGATTGGTCCATTCATTTATATGACATGTAAATTAAACAAATACATTTTAGAAATTTTATTATCATGTAATTATAACATTTATTAATTTGTCACAAATATTAATTTTGTCCCCATGGCCCTGTAGACTTTTTGCAGGATATTAGTACTGTTAGATAATTTGGCATTATTGTTAATAAGGGAAACACTGGAGTTTATCTCTGGATATAGTGCCAGAGATGTAAAATGACTTTCCAGTGGTCAAACATCTTGTGAATGATAGATCTGGAGGTAGAATCTCAGTCGCCTGACCTTTAGACTGGTGACACTTTATTACCCCCACATATGAGGAAAGAACCCTTACAGAGCAGTCAGCAGGCTGGGATTCTAGTGTCACTTCTGTTTCTTAATATATTTGTGACTTTCAGCAGGTTCATTACATTTTCAGATTTTCATCTTTTTCATCTTCTTATTGAAGACTATAACAATTTAGCATTGTCATGGAGACGTGATTGTATAATATATATTAAATTGTTTTTAAGTTTCTCTCGTGCTATTAAACATCAGTTATTTCAATATCACAAACTTTTTTTTTCATTGTAAGTGTTTCTGATATAAAGCTGAAAATATAGAAGTACAGCTCCATGTCTTATTTAAGTAAAGATATTTTAATTTTAGATATATCACTGTAATGGTACAACATGTGATCTATGTTTAATCTCAAAATTGTATTAGCCATCCTGCGTTTAAAACTCAACTTAGTATTGAGAAGATTTAAACAGTGTATTCTATCTAAGCTAGAAGAGATAATACCCAATTCTTATTGCTTTGCTTCTCCTTAAGCAGTAAATTGCCAGCTCAGCAAATTAAAAACAACAACAACAACAACAACAAAAACAACTATGTCTCTAAAATGGGAACTTCTGTGTGTATCTGTTTCACAAGTATTTCCTAATATCATTAAAGGTCTCAGTGAGGATTACGAGGTAGTGTCAGATGCCAGGAAGACTACCTCAATCTCTTTTGCCCAGTTTCAGGTCCTCTGCTCATCAAGTTCTGCCTATGGTGGGGTCATGCTCGTTGGAAGCCATGGTCAAGTGCAGCAAATCTCCAGCTAAGCATGCGAAGCTGTTCTCCCTCTGAAGTATATTCACTCTTGATTTTCCCCTACAGCTTGCATCAACACTGTATCTTCCTTGTAGAACACATAATCAACTATTAGAAAAAGAAAATAATGAAGAGAATAGTTTCTCTCAGTGGGGGGAAAAATTCTTGCATAAAACAAGGAAACAAAATTGAAAAATAAGGCAAAATAAATTTCTGGTAACAGTCAATGAGAGTAACAGCTGCAGTAGAGATGGTAATAAGAGAGAAAGCATAATTAAATCAGAAGTTTTAAAACGTGTAATTTTAAATGATATACAGCAGTGATTTAAAATATAAATGTAAATAAAAGTGGATGGATAGAAGCATAATTAAAACCAAAAGAAACAAAAATAATCTCAGTGAAAACGAAATTAGAATGATAGACAATAACTGACTTTGCTTAGCCAACAAAATATTACCTAGTGAAGAAGATTTTTCTTGATTTTAATTTTAGTGCTGCTTAATCAAACATTCATTTACCAGGGTCTCAGTAGGCATGTTCAAGGATGATGAACTTCAGAGAAAATGAAACAGGGAAAATGTGCTTTTTTTATATAACATTTTAAAATACAGTTCATGTTACTGTATATAATGCTCTCAAAAATTCTACTCTCTGAGGTACTGGGGGAATCTCAGTAATGAGACTAATTTAACAATTTATTTAAACCCCAATTCACTTCATCATCTCACCTTACCTTAAATTCTCTTCTCACATAGACTAGCAGTTTCCTTTCATCTTGAAACTCAGTTCAGCCCTATTACCGGGAAAGCCACAGACCTGTATCTGTCTCTTCTTGATCTGCTTCTCCCCAATATTTTTTAAAGTGTCATTCCCTACTTGCACTTCATTGTTCTAACTGCTGTCCAGTCTGGTAACAGTCACACATCCACACATACTGCTGCCTAGGCTATTCATATCTGGGATTGTCATTAAGGCAAAGAGCAGCTACTGAAGTCATTGAGGGAAGAGGGGAAGGGCACGTGGGAAAGCAGTAATTGTTGGAAGGTTAGGTTGGCTTCAAAGAAGGTAGTGTGAGTGCATCCAGAGGTGTGAGGTGGAATGCATATTGCTGCAACCCTGGGACAGCCAGCAACCCCCTGAGGAGGGAATGGTTTCTTGCATGAAGCTTGGTGTAAGGCATATAATTTTGAATTACCTAGAATCTTCATATATATATACTAAGGAGAATCAACAACAACAATAACAATCAAATACAACAATCATTTTATAAGCATTAAGGTTTGGAGAAAACCAGTCCCATACCAATCATATGAGAATGTGATATAATATTAACTGTAACACAAATTTGAATATTACAAACAATAGAACACTAAAAACTGTATTATACTGCTAAAAGTGAACAAATAGATCACACAGAGTATACTGAGGAAGCCACTTGCAAGCTGTCACTACAAACATGGGGACGATGGAGTGGCAAAATAGAACTGTTCTAAAATTCCACCTGGGGTTTAATTTTTTTTTAATTTTTAGAGGTATGGCTGATTGACAACATAGAGAGACCAATGTAATTGAAAGGAACATTTATTGGTGCTGTATGGTATTTCATTTCTTTTTATGAGTAATATTCCATTATATATATATATATATAGTGGCTGTATTAATTTATATTCCCAACAACAGTGCAAGAGGGTTCGCTTTTCTCCACACCCTCTCCAGCATTTATTGTTTGTAGAGTTTTTGATGATGGCCATTCTGACTGGTGTGAGATAATATCACATTGTAGTTTTGATTTGCATTTCTCAAATGATTAATGAAGTTGAGCATACTTTCATGTGTTTGTTGGCAATGTGTATATCATCTTTGGAGAAATGTCTGTTGAAGTCTTCTGCCCATTTTTGGATTGGGTGGTTTGTGTTTTTGATATTGAGTTGCATGAGCTGCTTGTAAATTTTGGATATTACTCCTTTGTCACTTGTTATATTGCAAACATTTTCTCCCATTCTGAGTGTTGTCTTTTGGCCTTGTTTGTGGTTTCCATTGCTGTGCAAAAGCTTTTAAGTTTCATTACGTCCCATTTGTTTATTTTTGTTTTAATTTCCATTTCTCTAGTAGGTGGGTCAAAAAGGATCTTGCTGTGATTTGTGTCATAGGGTGTTCTTCCTATGTTTTCCTCTAAGAGTTTGATAGTGTCTGGTCTTACATTTAGGCCTTTAATCAATTTTGAGTTTATTTTTGTGTATGGTGCTAGGAAGTGTTCTAATTTCATACTTTTACATGTACCTGTCCAATATTCCCAGAACCACTTATTGAAAATGTTGTCTTTTCTCCACTGTATATGCTTGCCTCCTTTATCTGAGATAAGGTGACCATATGTGCATGGTTTTATCTCTGGGCTTTCTATCCTGTTCCATTGATCTATATTTCTGTTTTTGTGCTAGTACCATACTGTCTTCATTACAGTAGTTTTGTAGTATTGTCTGAAGTCAGGGAGCTTGATTCCTCCAGCTCTGTTTTTCTTTCTCAAGATTGCTTTGGCTATTCGGGGTCTTCTGTGTTTCCATACAAATTGTGAAATATTTTGTTCTAGTTCTGTGAAAAATGCCAGTGGTAGTTTGATAGGGATTGCATTGAATCTGTAGTTTGCTTTGGGTAGTAGAATCATTTTCACAATGTTGATTCTTCCAATCTAAGAACATGGTATATCTCTTCATCTATTTGTATCATCTTTAATTGCTTTCCTCAGTGTCTTATAATTTTCTGCTAACAGCTCTTTTGTCTCCTTAGGTAGGTTTATTCCTAGGTATTTTATTCTTTTTGTTGCAATGGCAAATGAGAGTGTTTTCTTAATTTCACTTTCAGATTTTTCATCATTAGTGAATAGGAATGCAAGAAATTTCTGTGCATTAACTTTGTATCCTGCCACTTTACCAAATTCATTGATTAGCTCTAGTAGTTTTCTGGTGGCATCTTTGGGATTCTCCATTTATAGTATCATGTCATCTGCAAACAGTAGACAGATTTACTTCTTCCTTTCCAGTTTGGATTCCTTTTATTTCTTTTTCTTCTCTGATTGCTGTGGCTAACACTTCCAAAACTATGATGAATAATAGTGGTGGAGTGGGCAACCTTGTCTTGTTCCTGATCTTAGAGGAAGTGGTTTCAGTTTTTCACCATTGAGGATGATGTTGGCTGTGGGTTTGTCCTATATGGCCTTTATTACGTTGAGGAAAGTTCATTCTATGCCTACATTCTGGAGGGTTTTATCATGAATGGGTGTTGAATTTTGTCAAAACTTTCTCTGTATCTATTGAGATGATCATATGGTTTTTCTCCTTCAGTTTGTGAATATGGTGTATCACATTGATTGATTTCCATATATTGAAGAATCTTTGCATTCCTGGGATAAACCCCACTTGATCATGGTGTATGATTCTTTTAAGTGTGCTGTTGGATTCTGTTTGCTAGTATTTTGTTGAGGATTTTTGCATCTATGTTCATCAGTGATATTGGCATGTAATTTTCTTTGTGACATCTTTGACAGGTTTTGGTATCAGGGTGATGGTGGCCTTGTAGAATGAGTTTGGGAGTGGTCCTCCCTCTGCTATATTTAGGAAGAGTTTGAGAAGGATAGGTGTTAGCTCTTCTCTAAATGTTTGATAGAATTTGCCTGTGAAGCCCTCTGGTCCTGGGCTTTTGTTTGTTGGAAGATTTTTAATCACAGTTTCAATTTTGGTGCTTTTGATTGGTCTGTTCATATTTTCTATTTCTTCCTGGTTCAGTCTCAGAAGGTTGTGCATTTCTAAGAATTTGTCCATTTCTTCCAGGCTGTCCATTTTATTGGCATATAGTTGCTTGTAGTAATCTCTCATTATACTTTTTATTTCTGCAGTGTCAGTCATTACTTCTCCTTTTTCATTTCTAATTCTATTGATTTGAGTCTTCTCCCTTCTTTTTCTTGATGAGTCTGGTTAATTGTTTATCAATTTTTTTTATCTTCTCAAATTACCAGCTTTTAATTTTATTTATCTTTGGTATCATTTCCTTCATTTCTTTTTCATTTATTGCTGACCTGATCTTTATGATATTTTTCCTTCTGCTAACTTTGGTTTTTTTTTTTTTTTTTATTATTCTTTCTCTAACTCCTTTAGTTGTAAGGTTAGGTTGTTTATCTGAGATTTTTCTTTTTTCTTAAGGTAGGATTTTATTGTTATAAACTTCCCTCTTAGTACTGTTTTTGCTGCATCCCATAGGTTTTGGGTCATCGTGTTTTCATTGTCATTTGTTTCTAGGTATTTTTTGATTTCCTCTTTGATTTCTTCAGTGATCTCTTGGCTATTAAGTACTGCATTGTTTAGCATTCATGAGTTTGTATTTTTTACAGATTTTTTCCTGTAATTGATATCTAGTCTCATAGTGTTGTGCTTGGAAAAGATACTTGATATGATTTCAATTATCTTTAATTTACCAAGGATTGATTTGTGACACAAGATATGATTTATACTGGAGAGCGTTCCATGAGCACTTGAGAAGAATATGTATTCTCTTGTTTTGGGATGGAATGTCCTATAAATATCAATTAAGTGTGTCTTGTTTAATGTATCATTTAAAGCTTGTGTTCTCTTATTTATTTTCATT
Source organism: Neophocaena asiaeorientalis asiaeorientalis (assembly GCF_003031525.2). Taxonomy (NCBI): domain Eukaryota; kingdom Metazoa; phylum Chordata; class Mammalia; order Artiodactyla; family Phocoenidae; genus Neophocaena; species Neophocaena asiaeorientalis. The sequence continues at coordinate 6,427,320 of NW_020175684.1, read as the reverse complement.
TTGGATAATTTGTCTATTGGTGAAAGTGGTGTGTTAATGTCCACTACTATGATTGTGTTACTGTCAATTTCCTCTTTTATGGCTGTTAGCCTTTGCCTTATTTATTGAGTTGCTCCTATGTTGGGGGCATAATATTTACAATTGTTATATCTTTTTCTTGGAAGGATCCCTTGATCATTTTGTAGTTTCCTTCTTTGTCTCTTGTAATAGTCTTTGTTTTAAAGTCTATTTTGTCTGATATGAGAATTGCTACTTCACCTTTGTTTGATTTCCATTTGCATGGAATACCTTTTCCATCCTCTCACTTTCAGTCTGTATGTGTCCCTAGGTCTGAAGTGGGTCTCTTGTAGACAGCATAAAAACGGGTCTTGTTTCTGTATCCATTCAGCCAGTCTATGTCTTTTGGTTGGATCATTTAATCCATTTACATTTAAGGTAATTATCTACATGTATGTTCCTATTACCATTTTCTTAATTGTTTTTGGTTTGTTATTGTAGGTCTTTTCCTTCTCCTGTGTTTCCTGCATAGAGAAGTTCCTTTAGCATTTGTTATAAAGCTGGTTTGGTGGTGCTGAATTCTCTTAGCTTTTGCTTGTCTATAAAGGTTTTAATTTCTCTGTCAAATCTGAATAAGATCCTCGCTGGGTAGAATAATCTTGATTGTAGTTTTTTCCTCCTTCTTCACTTTAAATATGTCCTGCCACTCCCTTCTGGCTTTCAATTTTTTTTTGCTGAAAATCAGCTGTAACTTTATGGGGACTCCCTAGAATGTTATTTGTTGTTTTTCCCTTGCTGCTTTTAATATTTGTTCTTTGTATTTAATTTTTGAAAGTTTGGTTAATATGTGTCTTGGCATGTTTCTCCTTGGATTTATCCTGTATGGGACTCTCTATGCTTCCTGGACTTGATTAACTCTTTCCTTTCCCATATTAAGGAAGTTTTCAGCTATAATCTCTTCAAATATTTTCTCAGTCCCTTTCTTTTTCTCTTGTTCTTCTGGGACCCCTATAATTCGAATGTTGGTGTGTTTAATGTTGTCCCAGAGGTCTCTGAGACTGTCCTCAATTCTTTTCATTCTTTTTACTTTATTCTGCCCTGCAGTAGTTATTTCCACTATTTTGTCCTCCAGGTCAGTTATCTGTTCTTCTGCCTCAGTTATTCTGCTATTGATCTCTTCATTTATTGTATTGTTCATCATTGTTTGTTTGCTCCTTTGTTCTTCTAGGTCCTTGTTAAATGTTTCTTGCATTTTCTCCATTCTATTTCCAAGATTTTGGATCATCTTTACTATAATTACTCTGTATTCTTTTTCAGGTAGACTGCACATTTCCTCTTCATTTGTTAGGTCTGGCAGGGTTTTACCTTGCTCCTTCATCTGCTATGTGTTTCTCTGTCTTCACAGTTTGCTTAACTTACTGTGTTTGGTGTCTTCTTTTCGCAGACTGCATGTTTGTGGTTCCCGTTGTGTTTGGTGTCTGTCCCCAATGGCTAAGGTTGGTTCGGTGAGTAGTGTAGGTTTCCTGGTGGAGGGGACTGGTTCCTGTGTTCTGGTGGATGAGGCTGGATCTTGTCTTTCTGGTAGGCAGGTCCACATCTTATGGTGTGTTTTTGTGTGTCTGTGATCTTTTTATGATTTTAGGCAGCCTCTCTGCTAATGGATGGGGGTGTGTTCCTGTCTTGCTAGTTGTTTGGCATTGGGTGTCCAGTACTGTAGCTTGCTTGACTTTGAGTGGAGCTGGATCTTGGCATTGAGATGGAGATCTCTGGGAGATTTTCACCATTTGATATTAGGTGGAGCTGGGAGGTCTCTTGTGGACCAGTGTCGTGAACTTGGCTCTTCCACCTCAGAGGCACAGCCCTGACACTTGGTTGGAGCACCATGAGCCTGTCATCCACACAACTCAGAATAAAAGGGAGAAAAAAGAAAGAAAGAAGATAAAATAAAATAAAGTAAAATAATATAAAATAAAGTTATTAAAATAAAAAATTATTATTAAAAAATTTTAAAGAGGAATTTTAAAAAAACGAAAGAAAGAAGAGAGCAAGCAAACCAAAAAGCAAATCCACCAATGATAACAAGTGCTAAAAACTATATTAAAGAAAGAAGAAAGAAAAAATAATAAAAAACAAAAATACCCCCAGACATAAAGAACCCTAGGACAAATGGTAAAAGCAAAGCTATACAGACAAAATCTCACACAGAAACATACACATACACACTCCCCAAAAGAGGAAATAAATATATATATTGCTGCTCCCAAAGTCCACCACCTCAATTTGAGATTATTCCTTGTCTCTTCAGGTATCCCACAGATGCAGGGTACATCAAGATGATTGTGCAGATTTAATCTACTTCTTCTGAGGCTGCTGGGAGAGATTTCTCTTTCTCTTCTTTGTTCGCACAGTTCCCGGGCTTCACCTTTGTATTTGGACCCGCCTCTGCATGTAGGTCGCCTGAGGGTGTCTGTTCTTCACTCAGACAGGACGGGGTTAAAGGAGCAGCTGATTCGGGGGCTCTGATTTAGGCCGGGAGGAGGGAGATGTATGGATGCGGGGCCAGCCTGCGGCAGCAGAGGCCAACATGACGTTGCACCAGCCTTAGGCTCGCCGTTCGTTCTATCGGGGAAGTTGTCCCTGGATCCCGGGACCCTGGCAGTGGCGGGCTGCACAGGCTCCCAGGAGGAGAGGTGTGGAGAGTGACTTGTGCTTGCACACAGGCTTCTTGTTGGCGGCAGCAGCAGCCTTAGCATCTCATGCCCGTCTCTGGGGTCCGCGCTGATAGCCACGGCTCGCACCCGTCTCTGGAGCTCCTTTAGGTGGCGCTCTGAATCTCCTCTCCTCATGCACCAGGAAACAAAGAGGTAAGAAAAAGTCTTTGCCTCTTTGGCAGCTACAGACTTTTTCGCGGACTCCCTTCCGGCTAGCTGTAGCACACTAGCCCCCTTCAGGCTGTGTTCACGCCGCCAACCCCAGTCCTCTCCCTGTGATCCGACTGAAGCCCGAACCTCAGCTCCCAGCCCCCGCCCGCCCCAGCAGGTGAGCAGACAAGCTTCTCGGGCTGGTGAGTGCTGGTCGGCTCCAATCATCTGTGCGGGAATCTCCCCACTTTGCCCTCCACACCCCTGTTGATGTGCTCTCCTCCGCAGCTCCGAAGCTTACCCGCTCTGCCACACCCCGTCTCCGACCATGAAGGGGCTTCTAGTGTGTGGAAACATTTCCTCCTTCACAACTCCCTCCCACTGATGCGGGTCTCATCCTTATTCTTTTGTCTCTGTTTTTTCTTTTGCCCTGCCCAGGTTTGTGGGGATTTTCTTGCCTTTTGGGAGGTCTGAAGTCTTGTGCCAGCGTTCTGTAGGTGTTCTGTAGGAGCAGTTCCACGTGTAGATGTATTTCTGATGTATTTGTGGGGAGGAAGGTGATCTCCGCCTCTTACTCTTCTGCCATCTTGAAGCTCCTCTCAATTGTAATTTGATCCATAGGGGGAAAAAACAAAACTTGTGCTTGCTTGAATTTGATTTATTTATTAGTTTATTAATTTGTCAATTATTTCATATTACAATCTGCTTTTGTAGAAACATGGCTTAAGTATTTTGAGTCATATGTATCTACAATCACAAATCATCTCCTTACATTTATTCTACTTAATTTCTCAGCAGTTATTTCATAATAGTTTTCTGTAATTGAAAAAATTAACAAAATAGTCCTTTGAGAAAGATTTTTTTATAAGATGTTAAATATTTAATCCTGAATTATTGTCTTTTTCTTTTTTAATTAAGTTCTAGAAATTAACTTTGTCCATCTTTATCTCCTGGAATGTTCCAGATATAAAGTTGATACAGTAATATTAAATTATATTCTTTTAGCCTAGGTCAATTAGTAGAACACGTATTTAAAATAGATTTTAAAATAGTCATATAGTGTACTTTTTTGGGATGTAAAGAGAACATTATATATTCATCAAATGACAGAAGAATACTTTATCTAAAAATGCTGTAGTACATCAAAATTTTTCATCCTAAATAAATGAGAAAGATTGCTAACATTTTTTTATCATTTTACACAGATAAAGAGACATAAGGCTATCGGAAACTTATATAACCTTATATTTAATGTAACAATAGCTAATTCAAAGTATTCCACATCAGAACATACAAACATTTACTCCCTCTCTGTAGCCTCTTGACTGCTTTCAATGATGAAGTCAAGATTTGGTATCATTTTTTTAAAAGCTATTTGCTATCACTCACAATTTATAAGTAAATAAGGTACATTTTACTTCCTGAAATATTAATATACATCTAAACAAACAAGTACACAGGCAATATACATATAGATGTATATTAATATTTCTCCATGTACATCATTTTCCTTTCTTTATGCTATGACATTTTTATATTGTAACAGAGGATAAGTTTCTTTCCAATTATTTTCTCAAAGAATTAATTTTATGTCTACATAAAAGTCAAGTTTAAAGTGGTTTTGTTATAAAAAATTATTTTAAAAATGTGAAATAGTCCTATTCTAATTTTCTTTAAAATACATTAAAATGACAAAAGTTTCAAAAAATCAGTCACTCTTTGGCATTTAATACCACTTCTGCCATTAGAAGTCTATGAAATATCTCTGCTAAAGGGTTTACATTAAATTTTTTTTTTTTTTTTAATCTTTATGATATATTTGGGCAAGTATTCATCACCTTATCTTCAAGACTGATTCACTGTCTCTGGTTCCATTCCATAAAAATTAAACAATTTCAAGGCCTTTGAAATATATATTTTGTTATTCTTCATAGAGGGAGTCCTTTAATAGCCTACAATACTTAATAAAGTAGCTTCTGAAGATACACTGTGGTCAAAAACGCATATATGTATGCATAATATATATGTGTATGTATAATTATGCACATACACATATATGTACTTTTTTATTATGTGTTGCAAAATACATATATAATACTTACATAATGTGTATTGTATTTATAATTATGCACAATATATGTACATAATATATTATAGATGGTGTGTATATCTATATCTATATATATCTATATCTATATCTATATCTATATATATATATATATATATAT